>NW_024401173.1:0-105065 GCF_905171765.1 Bufo bufo
CCTCCTAGAATTAGAGTAGCTCCAGGACCCCTGTAATATATAGAAGGAGGGTAGGTCCTAGAAGTGCCTGTGGTATCAGAATCCTCCTAGAATTAGAGTAGCTCCAGGATCCCTGTGATATATAGAAGGAGGATAGGTCCTAGAAGTGCCTGTGGTATCAGAATCCTCCTAGAATTAGAGTAGCTCCAGGACCCCTGTAATATATAGAAGGAGGGTAGGTCCTAGAAGTGCCTGTGGTATCAGAATCCTCCTAGAATTAGAGTAGCTCCAGGACCCCTGTAATATATAGAAGGAGGGTAGGTCCTAGAAGGGCCTGTGGTATCAGAATCCTCCTAGAATTAGAGTAGCTCCAGGATCCCTGTGATATATAGAAGGAGGGTAGGTCCTAGAAGTGCCTGTGGTATCAGAATCCTCCTAGAATTAGAGTAGCTCCAGGACCCCTGTGATATATATAAGGAGGGTAGGTCCTAGAAGGGCCTGTGGTATCAGAATCCTCCTAGAATTAGAGTAGCTCCAGGACCCCTGTAATATATATAAGGAGGGTAGGTCCTAGAAGTGCCTGTGGTATCAGAATCCTCCTAGAATTAGAGTAGCTCCAGGACCCCTGTAATATATATAAGGAGGGTAGGTCCTAGAAGTGCCTGTGGTATCAGAATCCTCCTAGAATTAGAGTAGCTCCAGGATCCCTGTGATATATAGAAGGAGGGTAGGTCCTAGAAGTGCCTGTGGTATCAGAATCCTCCTAGAATTAGAGTAGCTCCAGGACCCCTGTGATATATATAAGTAGGGTAAGTCCTAGAAGGGCCTGTGGTATCAGAATCCTCCTAGAATTAGAGTAGCTCCAGGACCCCTGTAATATATATAAGGAGGGTAGGTCCTCGAAGGGCCTGCGGTATCAGAATCCTCCTAGAATTAGAGTAGCTCCAGGACCCCTGTAATATATATAAGGAGGGTAGGTCCTAGAAGTGCCTGTGGTATCAGAATCCTCCTAGAATTAGAGTAGCTCCAGGACCCCTGTAATATATATAAGGAGGGTAGGTCCTAGAAGGGCCTGTGGTATCAGAATCCTCCTAGAATTAGAGTAGCTCCAGGACCCCTGTAATATATAGAAGGAGGGTAGGTCCTAGAAGTGCCTGTGGTATCAGAATCCTCCTAGAATTAGAGTAGCTCCAGGATCCCTGTAATATATATAAGGAGGGTAGGTCCTAGAAGGGCCTGCGGTATCAGAATCCTCCTAGAATTAGAGTAGCTCCAGGACCCCTGTAATATATATAAGGAGGGTAGGTCCTAGAAGGGCCTGTGGTATCAGAATCCTCCTAGAATTAGAGTAGCTCCAGGACCCCTGTAATATATATAAGGAGGGTAGGTCCTAGAAGTGCCTGCGGTATCAGAATCCTCCTAGAATTAGAGTAGCTCCAGGACCCCTGTGATATATATAAGGAGGGTAGGTCCTAGAAGGGCCTGTGGTATCAGAATCCTCCTAGAATTAGAGTAGCTCCAGGACCCCTGTAATATATATAAGGAGGGTAGGTCCTAGAAGTGCCTGCGGTATCAGAATCCTCCTAGAATTAGAGTAGCTCCAGGACCCCTGTAATATATATAAGGAGGGTAGGTCCTAGAAGTGCCTGTGGTATCAGAATCCTCCTAGAATTAGAGTAGCTCCAGGACCCCTGTAATATATATAAGGAGGGTAGGTCCTAGAAGTGCCTGTGGTATCAGAATCCTCCTAGAATTAGAGTAGCTCCAGGATCCCTGTGATATATAGAAGGAGGGTAGGTCCTAGAAGTGCCTGTGGTATCAGAATCCTCCTAGAATTAGAGTAGCTCCAGGACCCCTGTGATATATATAAGTAGGGTAAGTCCTAGAAGGGCCTGTGGTATCAGAATCCTCCTAGAATTAGAGTAGCTCCAGGACCCCTGTAATATATAGAAGGAGGGTAGGTCCTAGAAGTGCCTGTGGTATCAGAATCCTCCTAGAATTAGAGTAGCTCCAGGACCCCTGTAATATATAGAAGGAGGGTAGGTCCTAGAAGTGCCTGTGGTATCAGAATCCTCCTAGAATTAGAGTAGCTCCAGGACCCCTGTAATATATAGAAGGAGGGTAGGTCCTAGAAGTGCCTGTGGTATCAGAATCCTCCTAGAATTAGAGTAGCTCCAGGACCCCTGTAATATATAGAAGGAGGGTAGGTCCTAGAAGTGCCTGTGGTATCAGAATCCTCCTAGAATTAGAGTAGCTCCAGGATCCCTGTGATATATAGAAGGAGGGTAGGTCCTAGAAGTGCCTGTGGTATCAGAATCCTCCTAGAATTAGAGTAGCTCCAGGACCCCTGTGATATATATAAGGAGGGTAGGTCCTAGAAGGGCCTGTGGTATCAGAATCCTCCTAGAATTAGAGTAGCTCCAGGACCCCTGTAATATATATAAGGAGGGTAGGTCCTAGAAGTGCCTGTGGTATCAGAATCCTCCTAGAATTAGAGTAGCTCCAGGACCCCTGTAATATATATAAGGAGGGTAGGTCCTAGAAGGGCCTGTGGTATCAGAATCCTCCTAGAATTAGAGTAGCTCCAGGATCCCTGTGATATATAGAAGGAGGGTAGGTCCTAGAAGTGCCTGTGGTATCAGAATCCTCCTAGAATTAGAGTAGCTCCAGGACCCCTGTGATATATATAAGTAGGGTAAGTCCTAGAAGGGCCTGTGGTATCAGAATCCTCCTAGAATTAGAGTAGCTCCAGGACCCCTGTAATATATAGAAGGAGGGTAGGTCCTAGAAGTGCCTGTGGTATCAGAATCCTCCTAGAATTAGAGTAGCTCCAGGATCCCTGTGATATATAGAAGGAGGGTAGGTCCTAGAAGGGCCTGTGGTATCAGAATCCTCCTAGAATTAGAGTAGCTCCAGGACCCCTGTAATATATATAAGGAGGGTAGGTCCTCGAAGGGCCTGCGGTATCAGAATCCACCTAGAATTAGAGTAGCTCCAGGACCCCTGTAATATATATAAGGAGGGTAGGTCCTAGAAGTGCCTGTGGTATCAGAATCCTCCTAGAATTAGAGTAGCTCCAGGACCCCTGTAATATATATAAGGAGGGTAGGTCCTCGAAGGGCCTGCGGTATCAGAATCCTCCTAGAATTAGAGTAGCTCCAGGACCCCTGTAATATATATAAGGAGGGTAGGTCCTAGAAGTGCCTGTGGTATCAGAATCCTCCTAGAATTAGAGTAGCTCCAGGACCCCTGTAATATATATAAGGAGGGTAGGTCCTAGAAGGGCCTGTGGTATCAGAATCCTCCTAGAATTAGAGTAGCTCCAGGACCCCTGTAATATATAGAAGGAGGGTAGGTCCTAGAAGTGCCTGTGGTATCAGAATCCTCCTAGAATTAGAGTAGCTCCAGGATCCCTGTAATATATATAAGGAGGGTAGGTCCTAGAAGGGCCTGCGGTATCAGAATCCTCCTAGAATTAGAGTAGCTCCAGGACCCCTGTAATATATATAAGGAGGGTAGGTCCTAGAAGGGCCTGTGGTATCAGAATCCTCCTAGAATTAGAGTAGCTCCAGGACCCCTGTAATATATATAAGGAGGGTAGGTCCTAGAAGTGCCTGCGGTATCAGAATCCTCCTAGAATTAGAGTAGCTCCAGGACCCCTGTGATATATATAAGGAGGGTAGGTCCTAGAAGGGCCTGTGGTATCAGAATCCTCCTAGAATTAGAGTAGCTCCAGGATCCCTGTAATATATATAAGGAGGGTAGGTCCTAGAAGGGCCTGTGGTATCAGAATCCTCCTAGAATTAGAGTAGCTCCAGGACCCCTGTAATATATATAAGGAGGGTAAGTCCTAGAAGGGCCTGTGGTATCAGAATCCTCCTAGAATTAGAGTAGCTCCAGGACCCCTGTAATATATAGAAGGAGGGTAAGTCCTAGAAGTGCCTGTGGTATCAGAATCCTCCTAGAATTAGAGTAGCTCCAGGACCCCTGTAATATATATAAGGAGGGTAGGTCCTAGAAGTGCCTGCGGTATCAGAATCCTCCTAGAATTAGAGTAGCTCCAGGACCCCTGTGATATATATAAGGAGGGTAGGTCCTAGAAGGGCCTGTGGTATCAGAATCCTCCTAGAATTAGAGTAGCTCCAGGACCCCTGTAATATATATAAGGAGGGTAAGTCCTAGAAGGGCCTGTGGTATCAGAATCCTCCTAGAATTAGAGTAGCTCCAGGACCCCTGTGATATATAGAAGGAGGGTAGGTCCTAGAAGGGCCTGTGGTATCAGAATCCTCCTAGAATTAGAGTAGCTCCAGGACCCCTGTAATATATAGAAGGAGGGTAGGTCCTAGAAGTGCCTGTGGTATCAGAATCCTCCTAGAATTAGAGTAGCTCCAGGACCCCTGTAATATATAGAAGGAGGGTAGGTCCTAGAAGTGCCTGTGGTATCAGAATCCTCCTAGAATTAGAGTAGCTCCAGGACCCCTGTGATATATAGAAGGAGGGTAGGTCCTAGAAGGGCCTGTGGTATCAGAATCCTCCTAGAATTAGAGTAGCTCCAGGACCCCTGTAATATATATAAGGAGGGTAGGTCCTAGAAGGGCCTGTGGTATCAGAATCCTCCTAGAATTAGAGTAGCTCCAGGACCCCTGTAATATATATAAGGAGGGTAGGTCCTAGAAGGGCCTGTGGTATCAGAATCCTCCTAGAATTAGAGTAGCTCCAGGACCCCTGTAATATATATAAGGAGGGTAGGTCCTAGAAGGGCCTGTGGTATCAGAATCCTCCTAGAATTAGAGTAGCTCCAGGACCCCTGTAATATATAGAAGGAGGGTCTCTCCTTGGGGAGAGAGCGCCTCCGTCGGCTTGAGACCTTACAGACCATACGTGCTCCTCTGGAATTCTGGGAAGAGGGTATGCAAATGAGCTCTTGGCAAGGTCCGCCTCTGATGCCCCCAGCTGTCCTGTAAGTCGGTGTTTGAGACGTGACTCGGATATTCGGCAGCTGCCCACCATGCCAGCGGAAGTCCAGACACATTCACTATGATATGGGCGGCCGGCCTCAGCACAGAGAACATGCAGGACAAAGTGAAAACAGGACAGGATTTCTGTGTAAAATGGCGGCGGTGCCCGCAGTGCCAGGCCCCGACCTAAGGGCCCCCTTGGTAGCCCAAAAAATAGATAAACCGCAGCACTCCCAGTCCTGAGCCCAAATTTGTGTTTATTAATTCTGAAAAAAATTGCATGGGTGATCAACAACATGTGCAAAAATGAGTGTGAAAGCCTTTATAGGTGCAGCCGGAGAGAAGGACAGGTTTGCATATATCTTAGCGCCCTTAGAGCTACGCTTTATTAGATTGGAGAAATCCTTGGTCACACTGGCATCTCGGACAATCCCAGTTCTCCCAGTTTATAATCTTTTCTCCATTTGGGTAATCTTCTCCACTTCCTTCATTAGACGGAGACACTGCTCCTCCTGCCAGGGAAGGGCCACGCACTGTAGGGCCACAGGGAGGCCCACGCTGTCTGACACGGCCTGTGGAGCACACAAACGGATTACAGCGTTACCTCTGGGGAATGAAGGAGTTAAAATGTAACATAACATGTATGCTTTACATACCCATGGGGTATATCCCCCTGCTGTCTATTGGGACAAGTGATACAAAGGGTTACATATATGCAAATGAGGGGCTCATTTGCATATATTAAAACCTCATTTTTCTCAGCAATGTGGGCAGATGTGAACAGGGACCAACTCAGACGCCTTCCGCTGTCATAGGGACAGAACTGCTGACAGATGCCCTTTAAATGTGACCGGGTGGTGCCGGGTTTGGCATTTATTCCTGGTGCTATAGCGCTGTTCATGGCACCGTCCCCGTACTATGGCCACGGCGGCTGCAGCACATGCTTGTGTTGGGCAGGAGATAGGGTCCGCGAGCTCCTGCTGTTGCTGTGTGGCACCCGCTGCCCTCACGCTGGGGTTAACGCATTGATATGAACTGTTAATATTCAGTAATAAACAATAAGAAAACCGATTTCAGCGCAAGCGCCAGGTTCTCCGTGTTCCGGCCTCGCGTTCTCAGAGCTTTGAAGGAGTTCTAGAAGCAGTGCCAGTAAATCACTTCTATCGTGGCGCGTATTCCCCCAAATCTGGTCCCATTCATCAGCCCCAATGTCATGTTCTCCCCGTCAGGATACCCACAGCACCTGTAATGATACCAGCGGTCCACGTGTCCGCAGAACTGGGTGCAACCTACAGCACTCGCTGTCCCAGGCACTAACAACGGGGCTGAGAACAACCCGATGGGCTCAAGAAACCTAGAAGAAGCTTTCTCCCCGGCAGAGACCACGAAGGAAAGAAATGATGAGGGCCATGCATGCTGGACATGGCGGAGATGGAAGAAGACATACAGCGTGAGAGCAGATGACTGACGCCAGAGAGCTGGACTGAACTGACACTGCTCAGAACCAGAGACACCTGCTCAGCTGCTAGTTCAGGTGGAGAGCGCCAGGGAGCTGCGCACAGTATGCTCAGGCGCTCACATCCTGAGACATCTGCTCAGTCACTAGTCCAGGTGGAGAGCGCCAGGGAGCTGCGCACAGTATGCTCAGGCGCTCACATCCTGAGACACCTGCTCAGCTGCTAGTTCAGGTAGAGAGCGCCAGGGAGCTGCGCACAGTATGCTCAGGCGCTCACATCCTGAGACATCTGCTCAGTCACTAGTCCAGGTGGAGAGCGCCAGGGAGTGCAGCGCACAGTATGCTCAGGGGCTCACATCCTGAGACACCTGCTCAGCCGCTAGTCCAGGTGGAGAGCGCCAGGGAGCTGCACACAGTAAGATCAGGGGCTCACATCCTGGGAGATCTGCTCAGCTGCTAGTTCAAGTGGAGACCGCCAGGGAGCTGCGCACAGTATGATCAGGGGCTCTCGTCCTGGGACATCTGCTCAGCCGCTAGTCCAGGTGGAGAGCGCCAGGGAGCTGCGCACAGTAAGATCAGGGGCTCTCGTCCTGAGACACCTGCTCAGCTGCTAGTTTAGGTAGAGACCGCCAGGGAGTGCAGCGCACAGTATGCTCAGGGGCTCACATCCTGAGACATCTGCTCAGTCACTAGTCCAGGTGGAGAGCGCCAGGGAGTGCAGCGCACAGTATGCTCAGGGGCTCACATCCTGAGACACCTGCTCAGCCGCTAGTCCAGGTGGAGAGCGCCAGGGAGCTGCACACAGTAAGATCAGGGGCTCTCGTCCTGAGACACCTGCTCAGCCGCTAGTTCAGGTAGAGAGCGCCAGAGAGCTGCGCACAGTAAGATCAGGGGCTCTCGTCCTGAGACATCTGCTCAGCTGCTTGTTCAGGTAGAGAGCGCCAGGGAGCTGCACACAGTATGCTCAGGGGCTCACATCCTGGGAGATCTGCTCAGCTGCTAGTTCAAGTGGAGACCGCCAGGGAGCTGCGCACAGTATGCTCAATGGCTCTCGTCCTGAGACACCTGCTCAGTCACTAGTTCAGGTAGAGACCGCCAGGGATCTGCGCACAGTATGCTCAGGGGCTCACATCCTGAGACACCTGCTCAGCCGCTAGTTCAGGTAGAGAGCGTCAGGGAGCTGCGCACAGTATGCTCAGGGGCTCTCGTCCTGAGACACCTGCTCAACCGCTTGTCCAGGTGGAGAGCACCAGGGAGCTGCACACAGTATGCTCAGGGGCTCTCGTCCTGAGACACCTGCTCAACCGCTAGTCCAGGTGGAGAGCACCAGGGAGCTGCGCACAGTATGCTCAGGGGCTCTCGTCCTGAGACACCTGCTCAACCGCTAGTCCAGGTGGAGAGCACCAGGGAGCTGCACACAGTATGCTCAGGCGCTCATATCCTGAGACACCTGCTCAGCTGCTAGTTCAGGTGGAGAGCGCCAGGGAGCTGCACACAGTATGCTCAGGGGCTCACATCCTGGGAGATCTGCTCTGCCACTAGTCCAGGTGGAGAGCGCCAGGGAGCTACGCACAGTATGCTCAGGCGCTCACATCCTGGGACATCTGCTCTGCCACTAGTCCAGGTGGAGAGCGCCAGGGAGTGCAGCACACAGTATGCTCAGGCGCTCATATCCTGAGACATCTGCTCAGCCGCTAGGTCAGGTAGAGAGCGCCAGGGATCTGCGCACAGTATGCTCAGGCGCTCACATCCTGGGACATCTGCTCAGCCGCTAGTTCAGGTAGAGAGCGCCAGGGAGTGCAGCACACAGTATGCTCAGGGGCTCTCGTCCTGAGACACCTGCTCAGCCGCTAGGTCAGGTAGAGAGCGCCAGGGATCTGCGCACAGTATGCTCAGGCGCTCACATCCTGGGACATCTGCTCAGCCGCTAGTCCAGGTGGAGAGTTCCAGGGAGTGCAGCGCACAGTATGCTCAGGGGCTCTCGTCCTGGGACATCTGCTCAGCCGCTAGTTCAGGTAGAGAGCGCCAGGGAGTGCAGCGCACAGTATGCTCAGGGGCTCTCGTCCTGGGACATCTGCTCAGCTGCTAGTTCAGGTAGAGAGCACCAGGGATCTGCGCACAGTATGCTCAGGCGCTCACATCCTGGGACACCTGCTCAGCTGCTAGTTCAGGTAGAGAGCGCCAGGGAGCTGCGCACAGTATGCTCAGGGGCTCACATCCTGGGAGATCTGCTCTGCCACTAGTCCAGGTGGAGAGCGCCAGGGAGTGCAGCGCACAGTATGCTCAGGGGCTCACATCCTGGGAGATCTGCTCTGCCACTAGTCCAGGTGGAGAGCGCCAGGGAGTGCAGCGCACAGTATGCTCAGGGGCTCTCGTCCTGAGACACCTGCTCAGCCGCTAGTCCAGGTGGAGCGCGCCAGGGAGTGCAGCGCACAGTATGCTCAGGGGCTCTCGTCCTGAGACACCTGCTCAGCTGCTAGTTCAGGTAGAGAGCGCCAGGGAGCTGCGCACAGTATGCTCAGGGGCTCACATCCTGGGGCATCTTGTCCAGAGACTGCCACAACGGTGGCTTATATAGATTGGCAGGGAGGCCTAGGTCCCTGACAAGGGTGGTGACCTGGGTGGAGGCATATGCAGAGGACATTATGGCAGTATATTTCTGAGGAACCAATCACCTCAGCCAACTTCAACCAGTCCCCAGCAAATGGTCTCTCAGCCAATGCCCAGATGGGGATAAACTTGGCCCTGATGGTGAGCAGGCACGCCGCCAGGCGATTCTGCTCCCCATACGATCCCCACCAGCTGCATACACTACACTCTTCCATTGCTTTGGATTTTGAACTGGTATACATGTTCTCTCCTGGCGAAGGTCAGGGGAGACAAAGACTTTGTGCCATTAATCCATTCTGTCTGAAAAAGCATCTATTCAACCCATTCCCCAAATGGGATCCTTGTCTGAGACTGTTGAACATCCTTCAGGCCCTCTACAGGATCTGACAGCTACAAGGGTTGGTGGTTTTCTGGCAGCCATTACCCTACAAGCCATAGCTTCCAGGGAACCAGTCCTATCGGTCTAAGAACTTCTTCAGGCCCTAGTGGCCCCTTCCTGTGTATGTGAGAAGACAATGGATATCTCTAGACCCTGGATGTATGGCCCGGGCAGAAGGACTTAAGGACCAAGAAGAGGCCCTCCACACCAAGGGTTAGGCTATAGATTACCGCCGCCTGTTATTAGCTCGTAGGTTTCTCTCCCCCCAGTGGGGTATGTGCCCTAGGGTGTCCTCCTCGGTAGAACAAGAGGGAGATCTAGTAACACTGACCTGGATAGCTGCTTCTTGGTGCTCTCTGAACGCATCATTACAAACGAGACATTTCTGCAGGGGAAAATTGTATGTCTGGGCTTGCAGTTTAGAGTGTGGGTATGTCCAAGGAGATCATGCTATATCCCATGTGTATGTGCTGCTGTCAGGTTTATTAGGAAATCTAGAGTGACAAACCTCACCCTGAAAGGGGTGTTTCAGTAGAAATGCAGTATTTCAATAAAGTGAAAAAAGTAATAAAAGAAAAGCAAAGCATTGCTCCCATTCACTGCCCCCCCACTGCTCCTCCTCACTGTTCCTCCTCAATTCTGTCCCTCACTGCTCCTCTTCACCCCCATCTCTCACTGCTCCTTCTCACTGCTCCCCCTCACTCCCATGCCTCACTGCTCCTCCTCACTGCTCCTCTTCACCCCCATCCCTCACTGCTACTCCTCCTCACTCCCATCCCCCACTGCTCCCCCTCACTCCCATGCCTCACTGCTCCTCCTCACTGCTCCTCTTCACCCCCATCCCTCACTGCTCCTCTTCACCCCCATCTCTCACTGCTCCTTCTCACTGCTCCCCCTCACTCCCATGCCTCACTGCTCCTCCTCACTGCTCCTCTTCACCCCCATCCCTCACTGCTACTCCTCCTCACTCCCATCCCTCACTGCTCCCCCTCACTCCCATGCCTCACTGCTCCTCCTCACTGCTCCTCTTCACCCCCATCCCTCACTGCTACTCCTCCTCACTCCCATCCCTCACTGCTCCTCTTCACCCCCATCTCTCACTGCTCCTTCTCACTGCTCCCCCTCACTCCCATGCCTCACTGCTCCTCCTCACTGCTCCTCTTCACCCCCATCCCTCACTGCTACTCCTCCTCACTCCCATCCCTCACTGCTCCTCTTCACCCCCATCTCTCACTGCTCCTTCTCACTGCTCCCCCTCACTCCCATGCCTCACTGCTCCTCCTCACTGCTCCTCTTCACCCCCATCCCTCACTGCTACTCCTCCTCACTCCCATCCCCCACTGCTCCCCCTCACTCCCATGCCTCACTGCTCCTCCTCACTGCTCCTCTTCACCCCCATCCCTCACTGCTACTCCTCCTCACTCCCATCCCTCACTGCTCCTCCTCACTCCCATCCCTCACTGCCCCCCCTCACTCCCATTCCTCACTGCTACTCCTCCTTACTCCCATCCCTCACTGCTCCCCTCACTCCCACCCCTCACTGCTCCCCCTCACTCCCATCCCTCACTGCTACTCTTCCTTACTCCCATCCCTCACTGCTCCCCCTCACTCCCATCCCTCACTGCTCCTCCTCACTCCCATCCCTCACTGCTCCTCCTCACTCCCATTCCTCACTGCTCCTCCTCACTCTCATCCCTCACTGCTCCTCCTCACTCCCATCCCTCACTGCTCCTCCTCACTCCCATCCCTCACTGCTCCTCCTCACTCCCATCCCTCACTGCTCCCCCTCACTCCCATCCCTCACTGCTCCCCCTCACTCCCATCCCTCACTGCTCCCCCTCACTCCCATCCCTCACTGCTCCCCCTCACTTCCATCCCTCACTGCTACTCCTCCTCACTCCCATCCCTCACTGTTCCTCCTCACTCCCACCCCTCACTGTTCCTCCTCACTCCCACCCCTCACTGCTCCTCCTCACTCCCATCCCTCACTGCTCCTCCTCACTCCCATCCCTCACTGCTCCTCCTCACTCCCATCCCTCACTGCTCCTCCTCACTCCCATCCCTCACTGCTCCTCCTCATTCCCATCCCTCACTGCTCCCCCTCACTCCCATCCCTCACTGCTCCCCCTCACTCCCATCCCTCACTGCTACTCCTCCTTACTCCCATCCCTCACCGCTCCTCCTCACTCCCATCCCTCACTGTTCCTCCTCACTCCCACCCCTCACTGTTCCTCCTCACTCCCACCCCTCACTGCTCCTCCTCACTCCCATCCCTCACTGCTCCTCCTCACTCCCATCCCTCACTGCTCCTCCTCACTCCCATCCCTCATTGCTCCTCCTCACTCCCATCCCTCACTGCTCCTCCTCACTCCCATCCCTCACTGCTCCTCCTCACTCCCATCCCTCACTGCTCCCCCTCACTCCCAT
This sequence comes from Bufo bufo, assembly GCF_905171765.1. NCBI lineage: Eukaryota > Metazoa > Chordata > Amphibia > Anura > Bufonidae > Bufo > Bufo bufo. Next base: position 11,810 of record NW_024401173.1, read on the forward strand.
CCCTCACTGCTACTCCTCCTCACTCCCACCCCTCACTGTTCCTCCTCACTCCCACCCCTCACTGCTCCTCCTCACTCCCACCCCTCACTGCTCCTCCTCACTCCCATCCCTCACTGCTCCTCCTCACTCCCATCCCTCACTGCTCCTCCTCACTCCCATCCCTCACTGCTCCTCCTCACTCCCATCCCTCACTGCTCCTCCTCACTCCCATCCCTCACTGCTCCTCCTCACTCCCATCCCTCACTGCTCCCCCTCACTCCCATCCCTCACTGCTCCTCCTCACTCCCATCCCTCACTGCTCCCTCTCACTCACATCCCTCACTGCTCCCCCTCACTCCCATCCCTCACTGCTCCCTCTCACTCACATCCCTCACTGCTCCTCATCACTCCCATCCCTCACTGCTACTCCTCTCTGCAGCCCCCTCAGAAGCAGCATGGAGGGCGTTACTTAGCAGTACTCAGCAGTGGAGCTATGAACTCAGAAACATCCTGTGCCTCTGTCTACCTCCAGCAGCTTCTTCCCCTCCTCTGACTTCTATGAGCAGTGGCTATAACCTGATCCCTCAGTGCCGGATGAAGTGGGGGAATTAGCGGCTGATACGTGGAGAAAGAGGCGTTTCCTCTGACTGATTCTAAACTTTCTTTTATTTGCTTGTACCTTTCTGAGAAGTGCGTCAAAGGCGTCCTTGTGATGACCTTCGTACTTCTTCAGGGCCTCCTCATCCTCACTGGTCACTGTGGTAACGGGGAGAACGCCAGCTGGGAAGTCCACCAGATTGTAGAGGATGGTGTAGGACACGGCACCTGCGTTCAGTGCATTAGAACGGTATATGAAGATGGCCACCGACTCGGGAAGGGTGAATGTACAGCAATCCTAGAGATCTGCTCCACCTCAAGACCACAATCCAACCTGAGACCCCCACCTGCCACATCTAGACCTCCACCCACTTCCCATAGGCTCATAGCGAACGCTACCCCTTTAAGTTACACAGGCATACGACATAACATGAGCCCCCCACCCCCGTTCCCGGTATGTGGACAGTATGGCGACAGCTGAGGACACGGCACCTGAGAATGTCACATACTTGACAGCTTTCCAGGAGATCCGATGGTCGGAGCAGGACCCAGAATAGGACAGATAAGAGCATCCAGGCCCCGTGCCGTCCAGCGGGCGATGAACTCCTGCCGGTACGCCTGCAGAGAGACCGGGACCCGTGTCAGTGCTGGGCCCCGCATCAGGGGCCCCTCTAAGTGTATGGTGGTGGGCCCCGCATCAGGGGCCTCTCAAACTGTATCACACTGTGCTGCGCATCAGGGGCCCCTCAAAGTGTATGGTGCTGTGCCCCAGATCAGGGGCCCCTCAAAGTGAATGCGTGCTGTGCCCAACATCAGGGGCCCCTGAAACAGTATTATACTGTGGGCCGCATCAGGGGCCCCTCAAAGTGTATCGGCATACTACTTACCTCCACCGCCACATGGTGCCTCCACAGCTCCTTCACCGAACTAGAGGAAAACAGATTAAAGGGTTCATGAAATTCTCCTCAGCACCGTCAGGATCTATGCTTGCTGTCACTGAATGGTTTACACGTAAAAACAGAGAACTTGCCCTCATCTAGTCCCGCTCGCACACCTGAGGTTTCGTTACAATCTCTCCCCGTCCCTCTCGTACCGCTGAGGCCTCGTTAGAATCTCTCCCCATCCCGCTTGTACAGCTGAGGTTTCGTTACAATGTCTCCCCGTCCCGCTCGCACAGCTCAGGTTTTGTTACAATGTCTCCCCGTCCCGCTCACACAGCTGAGGTTTTGTTATAATGTCTTCCCGTCCCGCTGGCACAGCTGAGGTTTTGTTATAATGTCTCCCCATCCCACTTGTACAGCTGAGGTTTCGTTACAATCTTTCCCAGTCCAGCTCACACAGCTAAGGTTTTGTTATAATGTCTCCCCGTCCCGCTCGCACAGCTGAGGCCTCGTTACAATGTCTCCCCGTCCCGCTCGCACAGCTGAGGTTTTGTTACAATGTCTCCCCGTCCCGCTCGCACAGCTGAGGTTTTGTTACAATGTCTCCCCGTCCCGCTCACACAGCTGAGGTTTTGTTACAATGTCTCCCCGTCCCACGCGCACAGCTGAGGTTTCGTTACAATGTCTCCCCGTCCCGCTCGCACAGCTGAGGTTTTGTTGCAATGACTCCCCGTCCCACGCGCACAGCTGAGGTTTCGTTACAATCTCTCCCCGTCCCGCTCGCACAGCTGAGGCCTCGTTACAATCTCTCCCCATCCCGCTTGTAAAGCTGAGGTTTCGTTACAATCTCTCCCCATCCCGCTTGTACAGCTGAGGTTTCGTTACAATGTCTCCCCGTCCCGCTCGCACAGCTCAGGTTTTGTTACAATGACTCCCTGTCCCGCTCGTACAGCTGAGGTTTTGTTATAATGTCTCCCCGTCCCGCTCGTACAGCTGAGGTTTTGTTATAATGTCTCCCCGTCCCGCTCGCACAGCTGAGGTTTTGTTATAATGTCTCCCCGTCCCGCTCGTACAGCTGAGGTTTCGTTACAATCTCTCCCAGTCCAGCTCACACAGCTGAGGTTTTGTTACAATGTCTCCCCGTCCCGCTCGCACAGCTGAGGTTTTGTTACAATCTCTCCCCGTCCCTCTCATACAGCTGAGGTTTCGTTACAATCTCTCCCCATCCCGCTCGCACAGCTCAGGTTTTGTTACAATGACTCCCCGTCCCGCTCGCACAGCTGAGGTTTCGTTACAATCTCTCCCAGTCCAGCTTACACAGCTGAGGTTTTGTTACAATGTCTCCCCGTCCCGCTCGCACAGCTGAGGTTTCGTTACAATCTCTCCCAGTCCAGCTCACACAGCTGAGGTTTTGTTACAATGTCTCCCCGTCCCGCTCGCACAGCTGAGGCCTCGTTACAATGACTCCCCGTCCCACGCGCACAGCTGAGGCCTCGTTACAATGTCTCCCCGTCCCGCTCGCACAGCTGAGGTTTCGTTACAATGTCTCCCTGTCCCGCTCACACAGCTGAGGCCTCGTTACAATGTCTCCCCGTCCCGCTCGCACAGCTGAGGCCTCGTTACAATGTCTCCCCGTCCCGCTCGCACAGCTGAGGCCTCGTTACAATGACTCCCCGTCCCGCTCGCACAGCTGAGGCCTCGTTACAATGTCTCCCCGTCCCGCTCGCACAGCTGAGGCCTCGTTACAATGTCTCCCCGTCCCGCTCGCACAGCTGAGGCCTCGTTACAATGTCTCCCCGTCCCGCTCGCACAGCTGAGGCCTCGTTACAATGTCTCCTCGTCCCGCTCGCACAGCTGAGGCCTCGTTACAATGTCTCCCCGTCCCTCTCACACAGCTGAGGTTTTGTTACAATGACTCCCTGTCCCGCTCGCACAGCGGAGGTTTTGTTACAATCTCTCCCCGTCCCGCTCGCACAGCTGAGGCCTCGTTACAATCTCTCCCCGTCCCGCTCGCACAGCTGAGGCCTCGTTACAATGTCTCCCCGTCCCGCTCGCACAGCTGAGGCCTCGTTACAATGTCTCCCCGTCCCGCTCGCACAGCTGAGGCCTCGTTACAATGTCTCCCCGTCCCGCTCGCACAGCTGAGGCCTCGTTACAATGTCTCCCCGTCCCGCTCGCACAGCTGAGGCCTCGTTACAATGTCTCCCCGTCCCGCTCGCACAGCTGAGGCCTCGTTACAATGTCTCCCCGTCCCGCTCACACAGCTGAGGCCTCGTTACAATGTCTCCCCGTCCCACGCGCACAGCTGAGGTTTTGTTACAATGTCTCCCCGTCCCGCTCGCACAGCTGAGGCCTCGTTACAATGACTCCCCGTCCTGCTCGCACAGCTGAGGCCTCGTTACAATGTCTCCCCGTCCCGCTCGCACAGCTGAGGCCTCGTTACAATGACTCCCCGTCCCGCTCGCACAGCTGAGGTTTTGTTACAATGTCTCCCCGTCCCGCTCGCACAGCTGAGGCCTCGTTACAATGACTCCCCGTCCCGCTCGCACAGCTGAGGCCTCGTTACAATGTCTCCCCGTCCCGCTCGCACAGCTGAGGCCTCGTTACAATGTCTCCCCGTCCCGCTCGCACAGCTGAGGCCTCGTTACAATGTCTCCCCGTCCCGCTCGCACAGCTGAGGTTTTGTTACAATGTCTCCCCGTCCCTCTCGTACAGCTGAGGTTTCGTTACAATGTCTCCCCGTCCCGCTCGCACAGCTGAGGCCTCGTTACAATGTCTCCCCGTCCCGCTCGCACAGCTGAGGCCTCGTTACAATGTCTCCCCGTCCCGCTCGCACAGCTGAGGCCTCGTTACAATGTCTCCCCGTCCCGCTCGCACAGCTGAGGCCTCGTTACAATGACTCCCCGTCCCGCTCGCACAGCTGAGGTTTTGTTATAATGTCTCCCCGTCCCGCTCACACAGCTGAGGTTTTGTTACACTGTCTCCCCGTCCCCCTCGCACAGGCGTAGGGCTCGTTACAATGTCTCCCCGTCCCGCTCGCACAGCTGAGGCCTCGTTACAATGTCTCCCCGTCCCGCTCGCACAGCTGAGGCCTCGTTACAATGTCTCCCCGTCCCGCTCGCACAGCTGAGGCCTCGTTACAATGTCTCCCCGTCCCGCTCGCACAGCTGAGGTTTTGTTACAATGTCTCCCCGTCCCGCTCACACAGCTGAGGCCTCGTTACAATGTCTCCCCGTCCCGCTCACACAGCTGAGGCCTCGTTACAATGTCTCCCCGTCCCGCTCGCACAGCTGAGGCCTCGTTACAATGTCCCCCCCGTCCCGCTCGCACAGCTGAGGTTTTGTTACAATGTCTCCCCGTCCCGCTCGCACAGCTGAGGTCTCGTTACAATGTCTCCCCGTCCCGCTCGCACAGCTGAGGCCTCGTTACAATGTCTCCCCGTCCCGCTCGCACAGCTGAGGTTTTGTTACAATGTCTCTCCGTCCCGCTCGCACAGCTGAGGCCTCGTTACAATGTCTCCCCGTCCCGCTCGCACAGGCGTAGGGCTCGTTACAATGACTCCCCGTCCCGCTCGCACAGCTGAGGCCTCGTTACAATGTCTCCCCGTCGCGCTCGCACAGCTGAGGCCTCGTTACAATGTCTCCCCGTCCCGCTCGCACAGCTGAGGCCTCGTTACAATGTCTCCTCGTCCCGCTCGCACAGCTGAGGCCTCGTTACAATGTCTCCCCGTCCCTCTCGCACAGCTGAGGTTTTGTTACAATGACTCCCTGTCCCGCTCGCACAGCGGAGGTTTTGTTACAATCTCTCCCCGTCCCGCTCGCACAGCTGAGGCCTCGTTACAATCTCTCCCCGTCCCGCTCGCACAGCTGAGGCCTCGTTACAATGTCTCCCCGTCCCGCTCGCACAGCTGAGGCCTCGTTACAATGTCTCCCCGTCCCGCTCGCACAGCTGAGGCCTCGTTACAATGTCTCCCCGTCCCGCTCACACAGCTGAGGCCTCGTTACAATGTCTCCCTGTCCCACGCGCACAGCTGAGGTTTTGTTACAATGTCTCCCCGTCCCGCTCGCACAGCTGAGGCCTCGTTACAATGTCTCCCCGTCCCGCTCGCACAACTGAGGCCTCGTTACAATGACTCCCCGTCCTGCTCGCACAGCTGAGGCCTCGTTACAATGACTCCCCGTCCCGCTCGCACAGCTGAGGCCTCGTTACAATGTCTCCCCGTCCCGCTCGCACAGCTGAGGTTTTGTTACAATGTCTCCCCGTCCCGCTCGCACAGCTGAGGCCTCGTTACAATGTCTTCCCGTCCCTCTCGTACAGCTGAGGTTTTGTTACAATGTCTCCCCGTCCCGCTCGCACAGCTGAGGCCTCGTTACAATGTCTCCCCGTCCCGCTCGCACAGCTGAGGCCTCGTTACAATGACTCCCCGTCCCGCTCGCACAGCTGAGGCCTCGTTACAATGTCTCCCCGTCCCGCTCGCACAGCTGAGGTTTTGTTACAATGTCTCCCCGTCCCGCTCACACAGCTGAGGTTTTGTTACAATGACTCCCCGTCCCGCTCGCACAGGCGTAGGGCTCGTTACAATGTCTCCCCGTCCCGCTCGCACAGCTGAGGCCTCGTTACAATGTCTCCCCGTCCCGCTCGCACAGCTGAGGCCTCGTTACAATGTCTCCCCGTCCCGCTCGCACAGCTGAGGCCTCGTTACAATGTCTCCCCGTCCCGCTCGCACAGCTGAGGTTTTGTTACAATGTCTCCCCGTCCCGCTCACACAGCTGAGGCCTCGTTACAATGTCTCCCCGTCCCGCTCGCACAGCTGAGGTTTTGTTACAATGTCTCCCCGTCCCGCTCGCACAGCTGAGGTTTTGTTACAATGTCCCCCCCGTCCCGCTCGCACAGCTGAGGTCTCGTTACAATGTCTCCCCGTCCCGCTCGCACAGCTGAGGCCTCGTTACAATGTCTCCCCGTCCCGCTCGCACAGCTGAGGTTTTGTTACAATGTCTCTCCGTCCCGCTCGCACAGCTGAGGTCTCGTTACAATGTCTCCCCGTCCCGCTCGCACAGCGGAGGTTTTGTTACAATGTCCCCCCCGTCCCGCTCGCACAGCTGAGGTTTTGTTACAATGTCTCCCCGTCCCGCTCGCACAGCTGAGGCCTCGTTACAATGTCTCCCCGTCCCGCTCGCACAGCTGAGGTTTTGTTACAATGTCTCTCCGTCCCGCTCGCACAGCTGAGGCCTCGTTACAATGTCTCCCCGTCCCGCTCACACAGCTGAGGTTTTGTTACAATGTCTCCCCGTCCCGCTCGCACAGCTGAGGCCTCGTTACAATGTCTCCCCGTCCCGCTCACACAGCTGAGGCCTCGTTACAATGTCTCCCCGTCCCGCTCGCACAGCTGAGGCCTCGTTACAATGTCTCCCCGTCCCGCTCGCACAGCTGAGGCCTCGTTACAATGTCTCCCCGTCCCGCTCGCACAGCTGAGGTTTTGTTACAATGTCTCTCCGTCCCGCTCACACAGCTGAGGCCTCGTTACAATGTCTCCCCGTCCCGCTCGCACAGCTGAGGCCTCGTTACAATGTCTCCCCGTCCCGCTCGCACAGCTGAGGCCTCGTTACAATGTCTCCCCGTCCCGCTCGCACAGCTGAGGTTTTGTTACAATGTCTCCCCGTCCCGCTCGCACAGCTGAGGCCTCGTTACAATGTCTCCCCGTCCCGCTCGCACAGCTGAGGCCTCGTTACAATGTCTCCCCGTCCCGCTCGCACAGCTGAGGCCTCGTTACAATGTCTCCCCGTCCCGCTCACACAGCTGAGGCCTCGTTACAATGTCTCCCCGTCCCGCTCGCACAGCTGAGGCCTCGTTACAATCTCTCCCCGTCCCGCTCGCACAGCTGAGGCCTCGTTACAATGTCTCCCCGTCCCGCTCGCACAGCTGAGGCCTCGTTACAATGTCTCCCCGTCCCGCTCGCACAGGCGTAGGGCTCGTTCCTGAAGCTTCCTCCGTGCAGCTTTATGAAATCTAGGGAAAGGAAAGGTGTCGGGGAAAGGGGAAGAGCAGCCAATCAGATTCCTCCTGTCATTTTCAGAGCTCCTTTAGAAAGTGGAAGCTGGAATCCGATTGGCTGCTATGGGCCACTCCGCCAGTTTGTGGTCTGCACAAGTCTTCGCCCAGGCGGCCATCTTGACTCTAGCGCCCATCACACTGCGCGGTCATTGTACTGTGGCCGGGGCCACGTAGGACGTCTCACCTCATTCCTCGCGTGTTCTCAAGGAGCATCGAGAGTCTGGGAAACTGAGGAGACAGAAAGGCGACAGATGACGGAGCCATGTGTGGAAAACCGTGCGTGGTCTCGGGGTGGGGCCGGGGACACGCACCGTTTTCCACACATGGATTAGAGTGGTATACATGGGGCGGGGAACATCAGAGCGGTATACATGGGGCATGGCACATTAGAGCGGTATACATGGGGCGGGGGACATCAGAGCGGTATACATGGGGCGGGGCACATTAGAGCGGTATACATGGGGCGGGGCACATTAGAGCGGTATACATGGGGCGGGGCACATTAGAGCGGTATACATGGGGCGGGGCACATTAGAGAGGTATACATGGGGCGGGGCACATTAGAGAGGTATACATGGGGCGGGGCACATCAGAGCGGTGTACATGGGGCGGGGCACATTAGAGCGGTATACATGGGGCGGGGCACATTAGAGCGGTATACATGGGGCGGGGCACATTAGAGCGGTATACATGGGGCGGGGCACATTAGAGCGGTATATATGGGGCGGGGCACATTAGAGCGGTATACACGGGGCGGGGCACATTAGAGCGGTATACACGGGGCGGGGCACATTAGAGCGGTATACATGGGGCGGGGCACATTAGAGCGGTATACACGGGGATGGGCACATTAGAGCGGTATACACGGGGCGGGGCACATTAGAGCGGTATACATGGGGCGGGGCACATTAGAGAGGTATACATGGGGCGGGGGACATTAGAGCGGTATACATGAGGCGGGGGACATTAGAGCGGTATATATGGGGCGGGGCACATTAGAGCGGTATACACGGGGCAGGGGACATTAGATCGGTATACACGGGGCGGGGCACATTAGAGAGGTATACATGGGGCGGGGGACATTAGAGAGGTATACACGGGGCGGGGCACATTAGAGCGGTATATATGGGGCGGGGCACATTAGAGCGGTATACACGGGGCAGGGGACATTAGATCGGTATACACGGGGCGGGGCACATTAGAGCGGTATACACGGGGCGGGGCACATTAGAGCGGTATATATGGGGCGGGGCACATTAGAGCGGTATACACGGGGCGGGGCACATTAGAGCGGAATATATGGGGCGGGGCACATTAGAGCGGTATACACGGGGCGGGGCACATTAGAGCGGTATATATGGGGCGGGGCACATTAGAGCGGTATACACGGGGCAGGGGACATTAGAGCGGTATACACGGGGCGGGGCACATTAGAGAGGTATACACGGGGCGGGGCACATTAGAGCGGAATATATGGGGCGGGGCACATTAGAGCGGTATACACGGGGCGGGGCACATTAGAGCGGTATATATGGGGCGGGGCACATTAGAGCGGTATACACGGGGCAGGGGACATTAGAGCGGTATACATGGGGCGGGGCACATTAGAGAGGTATACATGGGGCGGGGGACATTAGAGAGGTATACACGGGGCGGGGCACATTAGAGCGGTATATATGGGGCGGGGCACATTAGAGCGGTATACACGGTGCGGGGCACATTAGAGCGGTATACATGGGGCGGGGCACATTAGAGCGGTATACACGGGGCAGGGGACATTAGATCGGTATACACGGGGCGGGGCACATTAGAGCGGTATACACGGGGCGGGGCACATTAGAGCGGTATATATGGGGCGGGGCACATTAGAGCGGTATACACGGGGCGGGGCACATTAGAGCGGAATATATGGGGCGGGGCACATTAGAGCGGTATACACGGGGCGGGGCACATTAGAGCGGTATATATGGGGCGGGGCACATTAGAGCGGTATACACGGGGCAGGGGACATTAGAGCGGTATACACGGGGCGGGGCACATTAGAGCGGTATACACGGGGCGGGGCACATTAGAGCGGTATACACGGGGCGGGGCACATTAGAGCGGTATATATGGGGCGGGGCACATTAGAGCGGTATACACGGGGCGGGGCACATTAGAGCGGAATATATGGGGCGGGGCACATTAGAGCGGTATACACGGGGCGGGGCACATTAGAGCGGTATATATGGGGCGGGGCACATTAGAGCGGTATACACGGGGCAGGGGACATTAGAGCGGTATATATGGGGCGGGGCACATTAGAGCGGTATACATGGGGCGGGGGACATTAGAGAGGTATACATGGGGCGGGGCACATTAGAGAGGTATACATGGGGCGGGGCACATTAGAGAGGTATACATGGGGCGGGGGACATTAGAGAGGTATACATGGGGCGGGGGACATTAGAGCGGTATATATGGGGCGGGGCACATTAGAGCGGTATACACGGGGCGGGGCACATTAGAGCGGTATACACGGGGCGGGGCACATTAGAGCGGTATACACGGGGCGGGGCACATTAGAGCGGTATACATGGGGGCGGGGGACATTAGAGCGGTATACACGGGGCGGGGCACATTAGAGCGGTATACACGGGGCAGGGGACATTAGAGCGGTATACACGGGGCGGGGCACATTAGAGCGGTATACACGGGGCGGGGCACATTAGAGCGGTATACACGGGGCGGGGCACATTAGAGCGGTATACATGGGGGCGGGGGACATTAGAGCGGTATACATGGGGGCGGGGGACATTAGAGCGGTATACACGGGGCAGGGGACATTAGAGAGGTATACATGGGGGCGGGGCACATTAGAGCGGTATACATGGGGCGGGGCACATTAGAGCGGTATACACGGGGCGGGGCACATTAGAGCGGTATACATGGGGGCGGGGGACATTAGAGCGGTATACACGGGGCGGGGCACATTAGAGCGGTATACATGGGGGCGGGGGACATTAGAGAGGTATACACGGGGCGGGGCACATTAGAGCGGTATACATGGGGGCGGGGCACATTAGAGCGGTATACACGGGGCGGGGCACATTAGAGCGGTATACATGGGGGCGGGGGACATTAGAGCGGTATACACGGGGCGGTGTCTCTTGCTGGATTAGCAGACGTGTTTTTCTAGTGATACAACATTCTCCACACAGAATCGGTCATTTCTCACGTAGGCGTCTACAGGTGACGACACCGACCTCAGGCGAGCACCAGGAACACCGCCGAGCCTCATTCACACTGGAGATCCCAGGACGGGGAGGAGGGATACTCACCAGCGGCCTGACCAGGACGGACAGTAAGCTCTTCAGCCAGGATGGACTGCTGTAGGTGGTGACCTGGCTCCTCAGGTTGGGATCCACGAGATCGCCTTTGCTAGGAATAAAGCAGCGCCGCTCGTTACTCGCCTCCGGAACATTCACTTCTGAAGAAGAAATACTTACAAGTTGTCCAGGAAGGTGGCGCCCCCGTCGGCCAGCAGCCCCCTCAATGCCAGCTCATACAGCGAGCGTTCCACTGACGGTGGAGTGAACAGCACCACCTATAGGGGGAAGACACAGCAAAGATGGCAGAGGGGGCGTGAGCAGTCTCAGACGGGACAGTCACACGACTACTAACCTCGTGTCCGGCTTTCTCCAGGAGCTCCTTGGTCTCGAGGACGGCGCGTCTCATGGAGGGCGTGGCCATGGTGGAGTCGTCCGTCTCATAATATCCAATGCGTAGAGGCCGCGTGCTAGAGAAAACCTGCAAAGGGAGTAACAGAACCGTCTCACTCTAAATCTCTGCTTGCTGTCACTGAATGGATACCTATATCCACAGGTTGTTACAGTGGATCGGTCAAGAGCAGTTGTGGAGATAAACCATACTACTTCCTGGTTCTGTGGGGTCACATGATCCCGCTCAGCCACTCAGCAGCCACATAACAGATCAGGTACAAACAGCGTCACATTTCCAGAGCTGCTGATTGGTGGACAGGAGTCATGTGACACATCATGTGCCTCCACAGGACCAGGAAAAACTCTCCGGGGTAGTATGGGGGTTCCTTTGAAGAGGTCATTTGACCCACTGTTATTACACGACCCCTGCCAGCAGAGGGCGCTCAACCAGACTGCAAAGGGACAGGTCCCCTAGCACACGGCGCCAGGTGGTGCCCCCTACAGGATGGACACCAACAACTACACAGAAACTGCACTGCTACAACCAAGACCAACACCACTGCAACAAACAGGCAGGGAATGCTGGGTATTGTAGTTCCTGCAACAGCCAATCCTTGACAAGGGGCAATACCTCCTCATTGAAGGGGATCGGAGGGACGGTGGGGTCCATCTGAAACATATCCTCACACAACAAGGATCTCATGGCGGTCACCAGACTGTCCACGTCTCGCGCTATTGGTCCAATCATTGCTGTGACTGAAAATGGAGAAGACAATACAACAAATTACGAGCAGCATCGACTAAAAGGGGGCCTGTAGTGGTCCCCGACTTGACTCCCACTACCATAGAAGAGTATACAGTCACCAATAGAGGGAGCTCACTACATACCGATTATACAGCCACCACTAGAGGGAGCTCACTACATACATATTATACAGCCACCACTAGAGGGAGCTCACTACATACCGATTATACAGCCACCACTAGAGGGAGCTCACTACATACCGATTATACAGCCACCACTAGAGGGAGCTCACTACATACATATTATACAGCCACCACTAGAGGGAGCTCACTACATACAGATTATACAGTCACCACTAGGGGGAGCTCACTACATACAGATTATACAGCCACCACTAGAGGGAGCTCACTACATACAGATTATACAGTCACCACTAGGGGGAGCTCACTACATGCAGATTATACAGCCACCACTAGAGGGAGCTCACTACATACAGATTATACAGCCACCACTAGAGGGAGCTCACTACATACAGATTATACAGCCACTATTAGAGGGAGCTCACTACATACAGATTATACAGCCACCACTAGAGGGAGCTCACTACATACCGATTATACAGCCACCACTAGAGGGAGCTCACTACATACCGATTATACAGCCACCACTAGAGGGAGCTCACTACATACAGATTATACAGCCACCACTAGAGGGAGCTCACTACATACAGATTATACAGCCACCACTAGAGGGAGCTCACTACATACAGATTATACAGCCACCACTAGAGGGAGCTCACTACATACAGATTATACAGCCACCACTAGGGGGAGCTCTCTACATACAGATTATACAGCCACCACTAGAGGGAGATAACTACATACAGATCATACAGCCACCACTAGAGGGAGCTCACTACATACAGATTATACAGTCACCACTAGAGGGAGCTCACTACATACAGATTATACAGCCACCACTAGAGGGAGCTCACTACATACAGATATATACAGCCACCACTAGAGGGAGCGCACTACATACAGATTATACAGCCACCACTAGAGGGAGCTCACAACATACAGATTATACAGCCACCACTAGAGGCAGCTCACTACAACAGATTATACAGCAACCACTAGAGGGAGCTCACTACATACAGATATATATAGCCACCACTAGAGGGAGCTCACTACAACAGATTATACAGCCACCACTAGAGGGAGCTCACTACATACAGATTATACAGCCACCACTAGAGGGAGCTCACTACATACAGATTATACAGTCACCACTAGGGGGAGCTCACTACATACAGATTATACAGCCACCACTAGAGGGAGCTCACTACATACAGATTATACAGCCACCAGTAGAGGGAGCGCACTACATACAGATTATACAGCCACCACTAGAGGGAGCTCACTACATACAGATTATACAGTCACCAGTAGAGGGAGCTCACTACATACAGATTATACAGCCACCACTAGAGGGAGCTCACTACATACAGATTATACAGCCACCACTAGAGGGAGCTCACTACATACAGAATATACAGCCACCACTAGAGGGAGCTCACTACATACAGATTATACAGCCACCACTAGAGGGAGCTCACTACATACCGATTATACAGCCACCACTAGGGGGAGCTCACTACATACAGATTATACAGCCACCACTAGAGGGAGCTCACTACATACAGATTATACAGCCACCACTAGGGGGAGCTCTCTACATACAGATTATACAGTCACCACGAGGGGGAGCTCACTACATACAGATTATACAGCCACCACTAGAGGGAGCTCACTACATACCGATTATACAGCCACCACTAGAGGGAGCTCACTACATACAGATTATACAGCCACCACTAGAGGGAGCTCACTACATACCGATTATACAGCCACCACTAGGGGGAGCTCACTACATACAGATTATACAGCCACCACTAGAGGGAGCTCACTACATACAGATTATACAGCCACCACTAGGGGGAGCTCTCTACATACAGATTATACAGTCACCACTAGGGGGAGCTCACTACATACAGATTATACAGCCACCACTAGAGGGAGCTCACTACATACTGATTATACAGTCACCACTAGAGGGAGCTCACTACATACAGATTATACAGCCACCACTAGAGGGAGCTCACTACATACAGATTATACAGCCACCACTAGAGGGAGCTCACTACATACAGATTATACAGCCACCACTAGAGGGAGCTCACTACATACCGATTATACAGCCACCACTAGAGGGAGCTCACTACATACAGATTATACAGCCACCACTAGAGGGAGCTCACTACATACAGATTATACAGCCACCACTAGAGGGAGCTCACTACATACAGATTATACAGCCACCACTAGAGGGAGCTCACTACATACAGATTATACAGCCACCACTAGGGGGAGCTCTCTACATACAGATTATACAGTCACCACGAGGGGGAGCTCACTACATACAGATTATACAGCCACCACTAGAGGGAGCTCACTACATACCGATTATACAGCCACCACTAGAGGGAGCTCACTACATACAGATTATACAGCCACCACTAGAGGGAGCTCACTACATACCGATTATACAGCCACCACTAGGGGGAGCTCACTACATACAGATTATACAGCCACCACTAGAGGGAGCTCACTACATACAGATTATACAGCCACCACTAGGGGGAGCTCTCTACATACAGATTATACAGTCACCACTAGGGGGAGCTCACTACATACAGATTATACAGCCACCACTAGAGGGAGCTCACTACATACTGATTATACAGTCACCACTAGAGGGAGCTCACTACATACAGATTATACAGCCACCACTAGAGGGAGATAACTACATACAGATCATACAGCCACCACTAGAGGGAGCTCACTACATACAGATTATACAGTCACCACTAGAGGGAGCTCACTACATACAGATTATACAGCCACCACTAGAGGGAGCTCACTACATACAGATATATACAGCCACCACTAGAGGGAGCGCACTACATACAGATTATACAGCCACCACTAGAGGGAGCTCACAACATACAGATTATACAGCCACCACTAGAGGCAGCTCACTACAACAGATTATACAGCAACCACTAGAGGGAGCTCACTACATACAGATATATATAGCCACCACTAGAGGGAGCTCACTACAACAGATTATACAGCCACCACTAGAGGGAGCTCACTACATACAGATTATACAGCCACCACTAGAGGGAGCTCACTACATACAGATTATACAGTCACCACTAGGGGGAGCTCACTACATACAGATTATACAGCCACCACTAGAGGGAGCTCACTACATACAGATTATACAGCCACCAGTAGAGGGAGCGCACTACATACAGATTATACAGCCACCACTAGAGGGAGCTCACTACATACAGATTATACAGTCACCAGTAGAGGGAGCTCACTACATACAGATTATACAGCCACCACTAGAAGGAGCTCACTACATACAGATTATACAGCCACCACTAGAGGGAGCTCACTACATACAGAATATACAGCCACCACTAGAGGGAGCTCACTACATACAGATTATACAGCCACCACTAGAGGGAGCTCACTACATACCGATTATACAGCCACCACTAGGGGGAGCTCACTACATACAGATTATACAGCCACCACTAGAGGGAGCTCACTACATACAGATTATACAGCCACCACTAGGGGGAGCTCTCTACATACAGATTATACAGTCACCACGAGGGGGAGCTCACTACATACAGATTATACAGCCACCACTAGAGGGAGCTCACTACATACAGATTATACAGCCACCACTAGAGGGAGCTCACTACATACAGATTATACAGCCACCACTAGAGGGAGCTCACTACATACCGATTATACAGCCACCACTAGGGGGAGCTCACTACATACAGATTATACAGCCACCACTAGAGGGAGCTCACTACATACAGATTATACAGCCACCACTAGGGGGAGCTCTCTACATACAGATTATACAGTCACCACTAGGGGGAGCTCACTACATACAGATTATACAGCCACCACTAGAGGGAGCTCACTACATACTGATTATACAGTCACCACTAGAGGGAGCTCACTACATACAGATTATACAGCCACCACTAGAGGGAGATAACTACATACAGATCATACAGCCACCACTAGAGGGAGCTCACTACATACAGATTATACAGTCACCACTAGAGGGAGCTCACTACATACAGATTATACAGCCACCACTAGAGGGAGCTCACTACATACAGATATATACAGCCACCACTAGAGGGAGCGCACTACATACAGATTATACAGCCACCACTAGAGGGAGCTCACAACATACAGATTATACAGCCACCACTAGAGGCAGCTCACTACAACAGATTATACAGCAACCACTAGAGGGAGCTCACTACATACAGATATATAGCCACCACTAGAGGGAGCTCACTACAACAGATTATACAGCCACCACTAGAGGGAGCTCACTACATACAGATTATACAGCCACCACTAGAGGGAGCTCACTACATACAGATTATACAGTCACCACTAGGGGGAGCTCACTACATACAGATTATACAGCAACCACTAGAGGGAGCTCACTACATACAGATTATACAGCCACCAGTAGAGGGAGCGCACTACATACAGATTATACAGCCACCACTAGAGGGAGCTCACTACATACAGATTATACAGTCACCAGTAGAGGGAGCTCACTACATACAGATTATACAGCCACCATTAGAGGGAGCTCACTACAGTAAGCTAATGGTGAGTGGCTTATTACGCTTTGGCCAAAATGTACACCAATGCCTTATTCAACATCCAGCATAGAGGCAGGGCAGAGTGCTGGTTGCAGAGTGCTATTGCATTTGTGTTTTTGCGTTTGTATGTGTATTTTGCCATAGCGATGTGCACCTGCATACAGGGTTGTGCTGACTGAATCCCCCACATTTTTTCTTTGTAGTATATAATGGAGGTGTGGCGATCTCCATGCAGTCATGCACACCTGACCAGTTAGTCTGCCCTGGAGGCTGGTTTTAAAGTCAGTATAAAACTGAGTCTACTTTTACAGCGCCTACCAGTAGCCATTTGTCTCCAGGAGAAGTATATGGTGGGCTCAGCATGCATGTTGGTACTTGCATCCCTGGATCCGATGAAAGCTGTCACGGCACCGGACGGGGTTAAAAGCAGAGTGTGCCTGGCGTGCATGCTGTACCTGCACTCCCTGGACTTTGTGTGGCTGTCATGGCCCATAAACAAGTAGGAACTAGTGTTAGGGACCACTCATAGAGGCGACCTTGACGTGGTGAGTGGCTTATTACGTTTTGGCCAAAATGTACACCAATGCCTCATCCAGCATCCAGCATAGAGGCAGGGCAGAGTGCTATTGCATTTGTGTTTTTGCGTTTGGCTGTATAATCTGTATGTAGTGAGCTCCGTCTAGTGGTGACTGTATAATCTGTATGTAGTGAGCTCCCTCTAGTGGTGGCTGTATAATCTGTATGTAGTGAGCTTCCTCTAGTGTTGGCTGTATAATCTGTATGTAGTGAGCTCCCTCTTGTGGTGGCTGTATAATCTGTATGTAGTGAGCTCCCTCTAGTGGTGGCTGTATAATCTGTATGTAGTGAGCTCCCTCTAGTGGTGGCTGTATAATCTGTATGTAGTGAACTCCCTCTAGTGGAGGCTGTATAATCTGTATGTAGTGAGCTCCCTCTAGTGGTTGCTGTATAATCTGTATATAGTGAGATCCCTCTAGTGGTGGCTGTATAATCTGTATGTAGTGAGCTCCCTCTAGTGGTGGCTGTATAATCTGTATGTAGTGAGCTTCCTCTAGTGTTGGCTGTATAATCTGTATGTAGTGAGCTCCCTCTAGTGGTGGCTGTATAATCTGTATGTAGTAAGCTCCCTCTAGTGGTGGCTGTATAATCTGTATGTAGTGAGCTCCCTCTAGTGGTGGCTGTATAATCTGTATGTAGTGAGCTCCCTCTAGTAATGGCTGTATGATCTGTATGCAGTGAGCTCCCTCTAGTGGTGACTGTATAATCTGTATGTAGTGAGCTCCCCCTAGTGGTGGCTGTATAATATGTATGTAATTAGCTGCCTGTAGTGGTAGCTGTATAACCTGTATGTAGTGAGCTCCCCCTAGTGGTGACTGTATAATCTGTATGTAATGAGCTCCCTCTAGTGGTGACTGTATAATCTGTATGTAGTGATCTCCCTCTAGTGGTGGCTGTATAATCTGTATGTAGTGAGCTCCCTCTAGTGGTGGCTGTATAATCTGTATGTAGTGAGCTCCCTCTAGTGGTGACTGTATAATCTGTATGTAGTGGACTCCCTCTAGTGGTGGCTGTATAATCTGTATGTAGTGAGCTCCCTCTTGTGGTGGCTATATAATCTGTATGTAGTGAGCTCCCTCTAGTGGTGGCTGGATAATCTGTATGTAGTGAGCTCCCTCTAGTGGTGGCTATATAATCTGTATGTAGTGAGCTCCCCCTAGTGGTGGCTGTATAATCTGTATGTAGTGAGCTCCCTCTAGTGGTGGCTGTATAATATGTATGTAGTGATCTCCCCATAGTGGTGTCTGTATAATCTGTATGTAGTGAGCTCCCTCTAGTGGTGGCTGTATAATCTGTATGTAGTGAGCTCCCTCTTGTGGTGGCTATATAATCTGTATGTAGTGAGCTCCCCCTAGTGGTGGCTGTATAATCTGTATGTAGTGAGCTCCCCCTAGTGGTGGCTGTATAATCTGTATGTAGTGAGCTCCCTCTAGTGGTGGCTGTATATATCTGTATGTAGTGAGCTCCCTCTAGTGGTGACTGTAGAATCTGTATGTAGTGAGCTCCCTCTAGTGGTGGCTGTATAATCTGTATGTAGTGAGCTCCCCCTAGTGGTGGCTGTATATATCTGTATGTAGTGAGCTCCCTCTAGTGGTGGCTGTATAATCTGTATGTAGTGAGCTCCCTCTAGTGGTCTCTGTATAATCTGTATGTAGTGAACTCCCTCTAGTGGTGGCTGTATAATCTGTATGTAGTGCGCTCCCTCTAGTGGTGACTGTATAATCTGTATGTAGTGAGCTCCCTCTAGTGGTGGCTGTATAATCTGTATGTAGTGATCTCCCTCTAGTGGTGGCTGTATAATCTGTATGTAGTGAGCTCCCTCTAGTGGTGACTGTATAATCTGTATGCAGTGAGCTCCCTCTAGTGGTGGCTGTATAATCTGTATGTAGTGAGCTCCCCCTAGTGGTGACTGTAGAATCTGTATGTAGTGAGCTCCCTCTAGTGGTGGCTGTATAATCTGTATGTAGTGAGCTCCCCCTAGTGGTGGCTGTATATATCTGTATGTAGTGAGCTCCCTCTAGTGGTGGCTGTATAATCTGTATGTAGTGAGCTCCCTCTAGTGGTCTCTGTATAATCTGTATGTAGTGAACTCCCTCTAGTGGTGGCTGTATAATCTGTATGTAGTGAGCTCCCTCTAGTGGTGGCTGTATAATCTGTATGTAGTGAGCTCCCTCTAGTGGTGACTGTATAATCTGTATGTAGTGATCTCCCTCTAGTGGTGGCTGTATAATCTGTATGTAGTGAGCTCCCCCTAGTGGTGGCTGTATAATCTGTATGTAGTGAGCTCCCTCTAGTGGTCTCTGTATAATCTGTATGTAATGAGCTCCCTCTAGTGGTGGCTGTATAATCTGTATGTAGTGAGCTCCCTCTAGTGGTGACTGTATAATCTGTATGCAGTGAGCTTCCTCTAGTGGTGGCTGTATAATCTGTATGTAGTGAGCTCCCCCTAGTGGTGGCTGTATAATCTGTATGTAGTGAGCTCCCTCTAGTGGTGGCTGCAGGCTGTCATATATACTGCAGTCACATTCAGAGCTGTAGGAGATGATTTACTAGCAGCACTGTTTTCTCAGCAGTAGGTATGGGGGTGTAGCTGATGCGGTCCTTTTCACGTGTAGGCCATCGGCCATACTGTCGCTCACATACGTCACCTGATTTCTGTCCGGGGCAGCTTGATGTGAGGCCAATTTTACTGCAATAGAAAGACACAGGTAAGGGCTCATGCACATGAACATGGTCCCGTATTGTGGCCCGCAAACAGCAGGTATGCAATTTACGGCACCGCCATGTGCGCTCTGTATCAGGGATGCGGGCCCACAATCCGCAAGATATGGCGCGGAGGCATGGAGCGTAAGCGCACTGAAGCACTTGGGAGTTCTTCTGTGGGATTTTAGTCCGTGCTTCCACACCGTAAAAAAGAATATGTTTTATTTTTTTGCGGTGCAGACTGAATCTTGCAGATCAAAGATCCATTCTAGTGAAAGGGTCTGCATCTGCATACGGCGGGCACTCGGCTGGTGCCCTTGCATTGCGGACTGCTATTTTTGGTTGCCGATCGTATGCAGGTGCCCTCAAGCTTCTATTAGACGTGCAGATCATCTAGGCGATTGTTGGGAGGGAAGCTTTCCTTCCCAGCAATCGCCTGCTCGTCAGTGGAGGAGACTGCTGCTATTACATGCAGTGATCTCCTCCACAGTACGGGGAGCAGTGATCGCTATGCCCTCGCCCTTCCCAATACAGAATCATTATTTGCCGGCAGCAGAGCGCTGATTACACGGCACGATCTGTCGGCGGCAAACACGGATTTTGAAACCTGTAGAAAGCTTCCAATTATACAGTGAAGGAGCATTGGGTAATCGGAGGCGGTATTACACTGCCAGATCATCGATAACGAACAGTTGTAAGCGACGATCTGCACAATTATCTGAAGTTGTAATAAAAGCTTTACAGTGCGGAGGTGATTGGCGGCTGCTGTATGATTTCTGCTCCTGTCCATTGTGTCAGAACACAGCACCCAGAGCCAGGATCGCGTGGTGACGTCATCACATCTGAGCCCAGGTCCTTTAGCACAAGGTGACATCATCACATCTGAGCCCAGGTCCTTTAGCACAAGGTGACGTCATCACATCTGAGCCCAGGTCCTTTAGCACAAGGTGACGTCATCACATCTGAGCCCAGGTCCTTTAGCACAAGGTGACGTCATCACATCTGAGCCCAGGTCCTTTAGCACAAGGTGACGTCATCACATCTGAGCCCAGGTCCTTTAGCACAAGGAGACGAGTGACTGCCCCCCCCTCTCCCCCGTGCAAGTGAATGAGGAGGCTTTTTTTAACCCCTAAAAGGCCATTTTGCACATTTTCCCATATATTACGGCCTTTAGACGGGTGCACTCCTGTCTACCAGCCATTAAAATCGATGTCATTGATTTCCAAGGGGTCCGTCTGGCCATGAAATCCACCAAAAATAAAACAAGTTCTATTTTGAGACAGTCACTATTTACTGGCCATTGCAGTGCTATTACTGAGAAGCACTAGGAGCACCCATCAACGGAGATACCCAGTCGGGGTGCCAGGAGATCGTTACAATACTCTTACGCTAAAATGGCCAGATTATGTGGAATTGACGGTGCGGCAGTGGAGTATCTGGGCGAGAACCAGAAAGCCTGGGAAATTAGGGCGTTCCCATGGTCTTCAGCAGCCAGGCCGGTAATGAGGAATAAATCTGGGCTCCCAGTCTGGAAAGGAGCAGGCTGTGGGGCCCCTCGACCCCTGTGTGGGGGGTAAGCACTGTGATGTAGACCCAGATCCCGATAGTCAGTGGCCGGACGGCCGAGGGTTCATGTTTTGGTTGCTGTTTTTGTGTTGATGTGCTTAAAAATAAAAGCATCTTTTGGACTTCAATCTGGTGTCCGTGGCGAAGTCTGTGAGAATGACCCCCGGAGAAGAGACGATCCCTTACAATGAAACAAGGTCGCTGGCTGTCCATACAGATGCGCTGCTCCATCTAACATCATAAAAGCATCTCAAAATGTCCGAAGTATCTTTTATGTAACAAGGAACTCTTTACCAATGGTTGGGAAAGGGAATCCAGCCGTTCTCCTGAAACTACCGGTGGTAGTGGAGGAGGATCCAGCCGTTCTCCTGAAACTACCGGTGGTAGTGGAGGAGGATCCAGCCGTTCTCCTGAAACTACCGGTGGTAGTGGAGGAGGATCCAGCCGTTCTCCTGAAACTACCGGTGGTAGTGGAGGAGGATCCAGCCATTCTCCAGAAACTACCGGTGGTAGTGGAGGAGGATCCAGCCATTCTCCTGAAACGACCGGTGGTAGTGGAGGAGGATCCAGCCATTCTCCTGAAACTACCGGTGGTAGTGGAGGAGGATCCAGCCATTCTCCTGAAACTACCGGTGGTAGTGGAGGAGGATCCAGCCATTCTCCTGAAACTACCGGTGGCAGCGGAGGAGGATCCAGCCGTTCTCCTGAAACTACCGGTGGTAGCGGAGGAGGATCCAGCCGTTCTCCTGAAACTACCGGTGGTAGTGGAGGAGGATCCAGCCGTTCTCCTGAAACTACCGGTGGTAGCGGAGGGGGATCAATGCCTTTGTGTACTTTAGGTAAAGCATGGATGACGGGTGTAACTGCAGATTCCACATTCAAACATCCTTTCACGTTGACAGGATAGAGGATATCCTCCATGGATGCCGACGAGCCCTCAGTGTCGCACAAAACAAACCAAGAAGTGAGCGACTTTGTAGGACAGAAAAAAAGATCCAGAGAAAATAACAATCTAAATGAATACAGAAAGGAAGGTAAAAAGAAGGTTATTTCAGCCGCATTAGTATCGACTTCCAGCGACGATTCTGCCAGATAAAGGATGTCCTACTGCAAAGTCTCCCCATCTTATATGAAGTATTACAGGGGGCTGTAGGGTAGTATCAGGGCGTTCACAGCTTCAGCCAACACTCCTTCCCTTCATTTGTTTCTAATGTGACCAAACCCACAACCAACACTTGGTTGAATTACGGTACACGGGCTTTTCAAGGTGTGGAAGTCATCGATGTAAAACATGTAAATGTCCTGGGACCGTCAGAAGCTTTCAGGATTCAAAACATAGGTTGGAGTTTCCAATGAAAAGTTCCATTCATTGTCATCCAGCAGGTATAGTGCACAGTATACGGTGTGATGTACGTAGGAAGCTCTTCTAGGAAATGTAACACTAGAACATTAGAACATCTTCATTCCATAACTAATCCTTCCGGCCTGGGGGCATCCAACGCGGCCCGACACTTCGTATCCTCACATGACCGCAGCTTGGAAAGCCTCCAAACCCCCCCCCCCCCCAACCCCCAGAGGTGGAGAGATTACAAATCATTCTACGGAGAGACATTCGGGATTCTTAGGCTGAACACAAACATGAGAACAGAGCTCATGTGTTGTTCTGAAGTTCTATATAAGATCAGAAGACATGTAGAAGAAGACTTTTATTTTCTTTATACTTTTCTCATGTTTCCCTTGTACAAACACAAAGCAGATTCCGTTATATGCTGTCAGAGTATTAATACTTTCTATTATTTTAACTTGGACAATGTAAACGAAGGAAACTAATTGTACAGTTTTTACACATTGTGCGTTTTTTCGTGTTGTGGACCTGGTTTTTGGTTGTTTCCTCACAGCAGAAAATGTCGCATTTGATGTCATTTTAGATGGGGATTCTATCTGTTATGTGGCAAGTTAATGAGCGTTCCTTAGCAGGGGGTTTGTATCTCCCCACCCCAGACTTGATGGGGGTGTGAAGTGGATTTAAAGCCCAGAGAGGATAGTCTTATTAGGTTACGACTAAGAACACACCTGTGTTCGCAACGCGTCAGCCATGTTGAGGTGAAGGTTTGTGTCCATGTGAGTCGTAGGCTACAAGAAGAAATAAAGGGCAACTGAGTTTTATTTCAAGTGCTGGAACTATTTTCTTCTATGCTCTACAAGTGTGTGGGCTAGCCTGTGCATTAGATACCAATACCATGCGAGGAGAGACGATGGTAAGTACTTATCAAGAGTGTGGACTAGCCTGTGCGTTACATACCAATACCATGCGAGGAGAGACGATGGTAAGTACTTATCAAGAGTGTGGGCTAGCCTGTGCGTTACATACCAATACCATGCGAGGAGAGACGATGGTAAGTACTTATCAAGAGTGTGGGCTAGCCTGTGCATTACATACCAATACCATGCGAGGAGAGACGATGGTAAGTACTTATCAAGAGTGTGGGCTAGCCTGTGCATTAGATACCAATACCATGCGAGGAGAGACGATGGTAAGTACTTATCAAGAGTGTGGACTAGCCTGTGCGTTACATACCAATACCATGCGAGGAGAGACGATGGTAAGTACTTATCAAGTGTGTGGGCTAGCCTGTGTGTTACATACCAATACCATGCGAGGAGAGACGATGGTAAGTACTTATCAAGAGTGTGGGCTAGCCTGTGCGTTACATAACAATACCATGCGAGGAGAGACGATGGTAAGTACTTATCAAGAGTGTGGGCTAGCCTGTGCGTTACATACCAATACCATGCGAGGAGAGACGATGGTAAGTACTTATCAAGAGTGTGGGCTAGCCTGTGCGTTACATACCAATACCATGCGAGGAGAGACGATGGTAAGTACTTATCAAGTGTGTGGGCTAGCCTGTGCGTTACATACCAATACCATGCTAGGAGAGACGATGGTAAGTACTTATCAAGTGTGTGGGCTAGCCTGTGCGTTACATACCAATACCATGCGAGGAGAGACGATGGTAAGTACTTATCAAGAGTGTGGGCTAGCCTGTGCGTTACATACCAATACCATGCTAGGAGAGACGATGGTAAGTACTTATCAAGTGTGTGGGCTAGCCTGTGCGTTACATACCAATACCATGCGAGGAGAGACGATGGTAAGTACTTATCAAGAGTGTGGGCTAGCCTGTGCGTTACATACCAATACCATGCTAGGAGAGACGATGGTAAGTACTTATCAAGAGTGTGGGCTAGCCTGTGCGTTACATAACAATACCATGCGAGGAGAGACGATGGTAAGTACTTATCAAGAGTGTGGGCTAGCCTGTGCGTTACATACCAATACCATGCGAGGAGAGACGATGGTAAGTACTTATCAAGAGTGTGGGCTAGCCTGTGCGTTACATACCAATACCATGCTAGGAGAGACGATGGTAAGTACTTATCAAGAGTGTGGGCTAGCCTGTGTGTTACATACCAATACCATGCTAGGAGAGACGATGGTAAGTACTTATCAAGTGTGTGGGCTAGCCTGTGCGTTACATAACAATACCATGCGAGGAGAGACGATGGTAAGTACTTATCAAGAGTGTGGGCTAGCCTGTGCGTTACATACCAATACCATGCGAGGAGAGACAATGGTAAGTACTTATCAAGTGTGTGGGCTAGCCTGTGCGTTACATACCAATACCATGCGAGGAGAGACAAAGGTAAGTACTTATCAAGTGTGTGGGCTAGCCTGTGCGTTACATACCAAAACCATGCGAGGAGAGACGATGGTAAGTACTTATCAAGAGTGTGGGCTAGCCTGTGCGTTACATACCAATACCATGCTAGGAGAGACGATGGTAAGTACTTATCAAGAGTGTGGGCTAGCCTGTGCGTTACATACCAATACCATGCTAGGAGAGACGATGGTAAGTACTTATCAGAGAGTGTGGCGTAGCCTGTGCGTAACATACCAATACCATGCGAGGAGAGGACGATGGTAAGTACATATCAAGTGTGTGGGCTAGCCTGTGCGTTACATAACAATACCATGCGAGGAGAGACGATGGTAAGTACTTATCAAGAGTGTGGCTAGCCTGTGCGTTACATACCAATACCATGCGAGGAGAGACGATAGTAAGTACTTATCAAGAGTGTGGGCTAGCCTGTGCGTACATACCAATACCATGGGAGGAGAGACGATGGTAAGTACTTATCAAGAGTGTGGGCTAGCCTGTGCGTTACATAACAATACCATGCGAGGAGAGACGATGGTAAGTACTTATCAAGTGTGTGGGCTAGCCTGTGCGTTACATAACAATACCATGCGAGGAGAGACGATGGTAAGTACTTATCAAGTGTGTGGGCTAACCTGTGCGTTACATACCAATACCATGCGAGGAGAGACGATAGTAAGTACTTATCAAGTGTGTGGGCTAGCCTGTGCGTTACATACCAATACCATGCAAGGAGAGACGATGGTAAGTACTTATCAAGTGTGTGGGCTAGCCTGTGCGTTACATAACAATACCATGCAAGGAGAGACGATGGTAAGTACTTATCAAGTGTGTGGGCTAGCCTGTGCGTTACATACCAATACCATGTGAGGAGAGACGATGGTAAGTACTTATCAAGAGTGTGGGCTAGCCTGTGCGTTACATACCAATACCATGCGAGGAGAGACGATGGTAAGTAGTTATCAAGAGTGTGGGCTAGCCTGTGCGTTACATACCAAAACCATGCGAGGAGAGACGATGGTAAGTACTTATCAAGAGTGTGGGCTAGCCTGTGCGTTACATACCAATACCATGCTAGGAGAGACGATGGTAAGTACTTATCAAGAGTGTGGGCTAGCCTGTGCGTTACATACCAATACCATGCTAGGAGAGACGATGGTAAGTACTTATCAAGAGTGTGGGCTAGCCTGTGCGTAACATACCAATACCATGCGAGGAGAGACGATGGTAAGTACTTATCAAGTGTGTGGGCTAGCCTGTGCGTTACATAACAATACCATGCGAGGAGAGACGATAGTAAGTACTTATCAAGAGTGTGGGCTAGCCTGTGCGTTACATACCAATACCATGCGAGGAGAGACGATAGTAAGTACTTATCAAGAGTGTGGGCTAGCCTGTGCGTTACATACCAATACCATGGGAGGAGAGACGATGGTAAGTACTTATCAAGAGTGTGGGCTAGCCTGTGCGTTACATAACAATACCATGCGAGGAGAGACGATGGTAAGTACTTATCAAGTGTGTGGGCTAGCCTGTGCGTTACATAACAATACCATGCGAGGAGAGACGATGGTAAGTACTTATCAAGTGTGTGGGCTAACCTGTGCGTTACATACCAATACCATGCGAGGAGAGACGATAGTAAGTACTTATCAAGTGTGTGGGCTAGCCTGTGCGTTACATAACAATACCATGCAAGGAGAGACGATGGTAAGTACTTATCAAGTGTGTGGGCTAGCCTGTGCGTTACATAACAATACCATGCAAGGAGAGACGATGGTAAGTACTTATCAAGTGTGTGGGCTAGCCTGTGCGTTACATACCAATACCATGTTGAGGAGAGACGATGGTAAGTACTTATCAAGAGTGTGGGCTAGCCTGTGCGTTACATACCAATACCATGCGAGGAGAGACGATGGTAAGTACTTATCAAGAGTGTGGGCTAGCCTGTGCGTAACATACCAATACCATGCGAGGAGAGACGATGGTAAGTACTTATCAAGAGTGTGGGCTAGCCTGTGCGTTACATACCAATACCATGCGAGGAGAGACGATGGTAAGTACTTATCAAGAGTGTGGGCTAGCTTGTGCGTTACATACCAATACCATGCGAGGAGAGACGATGGTAAGTACTTATCAAGTATGTGGGCTAGTCTGTGCGTTACATAACAATACCATGCTAGGAGAGACGATGGTAAGTACTTACAAGAGTGTGGGCTAGCCTGTGCGTTACATACCAATACCATGCGAGGAGAGACGATGGTAAGTACTTATCAAGAGTGTGGGCTAGCCTGTGCGTTACATACCAATACCATGCGAGGAGAGACGATGGTAAGTACTTATCAAGTGTGTGGGCTAGCCTGTGCGTTACATAACAATACCATGCGAGGAGAGACGATGGTAAGTACTTATCGAGTGTGTGGGCTACCTGTGCGTTACATACAATACCATGCAAGGAGAGACGATGGTAAGTACTTATCAAGTGTGTGGGCTAGCCTGTGCGTTACATACCAATACCATGAGGAGAGACGATGGTAAGTACTTATCAAGAGTGTGGGCTAGCCTGTGCGTTACATACCAATACCATGCGAGGAGAGACGATGGTAAGTACTTATCAAGTGTGTGGGCTAACCTGTGCGTTACATACCAATACCATGCGAGGAGAGACGATGGTAAGTACTTATCAAGTGTGTGGGCTAGCCTGTGCGTTACATAACAATACCATGCAAGGAGAGACGATGGTAAGTACTTATCAAGTGTGTGGGCTAGCCTGTGCGTTACATAACAATACCATGCAAGGAGAGACGATGGTAAGTACTTATCAAGTGTGTGGGCTAGCCTGTGCGTTACATACCAATACCATGTGAGGAGAGACGATGGTAAGTACTTATCAAGAGTGTGGGCTAGCCTGTGCGTTACATACCAATACCATGCGAGGAGAGACGATGGTAAGTAGTTATCAAGAGTGTGGGCTAGCCTGTGCGTTACATACCAATACCATGTGAGGAGAGACGATAGTAAGTACTTATCAAGTGTGTGGGCTAGCCTGTGCGTTACATAACAATACCATGTGAGGAGAGACGATGGTAAGTACTTATCAAGAGTGTGGGCTAGCCTGTGCGTTACATACCAATACCATGCGAGGAGAGACGATGGTAAGTACTTATCAAGAGTGTGGGCTAGCCTGTGCATTAGATACCAATACCATGCGAGGAGAGGACGATGGTAAGTACTTATCAAGAGTGTGGGCTAGCTGTGCGTAACATACCAATACCATGCGAGGAGAGACGATGGTAAGTACTTATCAAGAGTGTGGGCTAGCCTGTGCGTTACATACCAATACCATGCGAGGAGAGACGATGGTAAGTACTTTCAAGAGTGTGGGCTAGCCTTGTGCGTTACATACCAATACCATGCGAGGAGAGACGATGGTAAGTACTTATCAAGTGTGGGCTAGCCTGTGCGTTACATACAATACCATGCGAGAGAGATGGTAAGTACTTATCAAGTGTGGGCTAGCCTGTGCGTTACATACCAATACCATGCGAGGAGAGACGATGGTAAGTACTTATCAAGAGTGTGGGCTAGCCTGTGCGTTACATACCAATACCATGCGAGGAGAGACGATGGTAAGTACTTATCAAGTGTGTGGGCTAGCCTGTGCGTTACATAACAATACCATGCGAGGAGAGACGATGGTAAGTACTTATCGAGTGTGTGGGCTAGCCTGTGCGTTACATACCAATACCATGCAAGGAGAGACGATGGTAAGTACTTATCAAGTGTGTGGGCTAGCCTGTGCGTTACATACCAATACCATGTGAGGAGAGACGATGGTAAGTACTTATCAAGAGTGTGGGCTAGCCTGTGCGTTACATACCAATACCATGCGAGGAGAGACGATGGTAAGTACTTATCAAGTGTGGGCTAGCCTGTGCGTTACATACCAATACCATGGAGGAGAGACGATGGTAAGTACTTATCAAGTGTGGGCTAGCCTGTGCGTTACATAACAATACCATTGAGGTTTCAAAGGTGAAAGAAGCTTTTCACACACTTGGAAAGGATATACAGGAGGTTGCATCAACTGTTTCATTCTCTGCAGTTTTGCCTGTGCATAACCTTCAGCATGACAGGAAGATGCGCATTAAGGAATTCAATGTATGGCTTGGTGAATGGTGTCTGAACCAAGGGTTTGGCTTTGTGTCTCATGTTAGCTCTTGTTGGAATGGAAAAGAACTGTACAAGAAAGATGGTTTGCACCTTTCTCTCAAAGGAACGAATGTCCTCGGTGAACAGTTCCAGGTATTTGCTAAGAAGCATTTAAACTAGGAAAGGGGGGCAAAAGAGTGATAATCCAGCAGTCCAACTGCCCCCCGAAACAATGCCAGAAAAGGGCAGTAGCACAAAGGTTAAGAAATGACAAGCTCAGAGTCTTGTCTACAAATGCTCGCAGTCTAGGAAATAAGATCAATGAACTTGAGGCTATAATGGCATCTGAGAATATAGATGTAGTGGCTGTTACTGAGACGTGGTTCAAGGGAGTAATGACTGGGATATATCAATACCAGGGTTCTCTCTATACAGGAAAGACAGAGAAGGCAAAAGGGGGGAGGGGTGGCCCTGTATGTGAAAGATAACCTAAAATCTAATTTGATACAAGTTAGTGAGAACAATTTAGAGTCAGTTTGGGTTACCGTGCAGCTTGATAATCATAAGGTAACTCGTGTAGGTGTGATATATAGACCACCTAGCCAAGTCAAAGAATTAGATGATCTACTAGTTGAGGAAATAGCTAAAATGACATTGAAGGGGGAATTTATCATTATGGGAGACTTCAATCTTCCAGATGTAAACTGGAAAACCAAAATAGCTAGTTCTGCCAGGAGTACAGATATTCTAAATTCCCTACTGGGATTATCTCTACAGCAAGTAGTGGAGGAGCCAACCCGGAAGGAGGCCATTTTAGATTTAGTATTCACAAATGGGAATTTGGTATCTGATATTACTGTAGGGGAAAGCTTGGGATCTAGTGATCACCAGTCAGTGTGGTTTACTATAAGTACAGTGACTGAGTCACACCACACAAAAACAAAAGTTTTAGATTTTAGAAAAACAGACTTTTCTAAAATTAGATTAGTGGTATACGAGTCCCTATCAGATTGGAACAGTTTCATTGGAGTCCAGGAGAAATGGGACTACTTAAAAGTGGCACTATTGAAGGCAACAGAAAATTGCATTAGGCTTGTCAGTAAAAGCAAAAAAAGGAAGAGACCACTGTGGTACTCAGCAGAAGTGGCCAAAATCATTAAAAAGAAAAGATAGCATTTAGGAATTATAAAAAAAAACAAAACGAGGATGACAGACAAATTTATAAGATTAGGCAGAGAGAGGCCAAACAAGTTATAAGAGCTTCCAAAGCACAGGCAGAAGAGAAATTAGCTCAGTCAGGAAAAAAAGGCCAGAAGGCATTCTTCAGATACATAAATGAAAAAAGGAAACTAAAACAAGGAATTACCAAATTAAAAACAAAAGAAGGAATGTATATAGAAGAAGATAAAGAACTAGCTGACTGCCTCAATGAATATTTCTGTTCAGTTTTTACAAAGGAAAATGAAGGAGAAGGACCTCAGTTAGGAAAGAAGACTAATGAATCTTTTGATGCATGTGTCTTTACAGAGGAAGAGGTTCTAAGTCAGCTGTCTAAAATTAATACACATAAGTCACAGGGGCCTGATGGGATACACCCAAAGCTATTAAAAGAGCTCAGCGTTGAACTAGCAAAACCATTAACAGATTTATTTAACCAATCGCTGGCAACAGGAGTCGTCCCAGAAGATTGGAAATTAGCAAATGTTGTGCCCATTCATAAGAAAGGTAGTAGGGAGGAATCGGGCAACTATAGGCCAGTAAGCCTGACATCAATAGTGGGGAAATTAATGGAAACCATACTTAAGGAGAGGATTGTGGAACATCTAAAATCCCATGGATTGAAAGATGAAAAACAGCATGGGTTTACTTCAGGGAGATCATGTCAAACTAATCTTATTGATTTTTTCGATTGGGTGACTAAAATAATAGATGGAGGAGGTGCAGTAGACATCGCTTATCTAGACTTTAGTAAGGCTTTTGATACTGTCCCACATAGAAAGCTTATCAATAAAGTGCAGTCTTTGGGCTTGGACTCCCATATTGTTGAATGGATTAGGCAGTGGCTGAGGGACAGGCAACAGAGGGTTGTAGTCAATGGAGTATATTCAGACCAAGGTCTTGTTACCAGTGGGGTACCTCAGGGATCTGTTCTGGGACCCATATTGTTTAATATCTTTATCAGCGAAATTGCAGAAGGCCTCGATGGTAAGGTGTGTCTTTTTGCTGATGACACAAAGATTTGTAACAGGGTTGATGTTCCTGGAGGGATACACCAAATGGAAAAGGACTTAGGAAAACTAGAGGAATGGTCAAAAATATGGCAACTAAAATTTAATGTTGATAAGTGCAAGATAATGCACCTGGGGCGTAAAAACCCAAGAGCAGAATATAAAATCAGTGATACAGTCCTAACCTCAGTATCTGAGGAAAGGGATTTAGGGGTCATTATTTCAGAAGACTTAAAGGCAGGCAGACAATGTCATAGAGCAGCAGGAAATGCTAGCAGAATGCTTGGGTGTATAGAGAGGCATTACTAGTAGAAAGAGGGAGGTGCTCATGCCGCTCTACAGAGCACTAGTGAGACCTCATTTGGAGTATTGTGCTCAGTACTGGAGACCATATCTCCAGAAGGATATTGATACTTTGGAGAGAGTTCAGAGAAGAGCTACTAAACTGGTACATGGATTGCAGGATAAAACTTACCAGGAAAGATTAAAGGACCTTAACATGTATAGCTTGGAAGAAAGAAGAGACAGAGGGGATATGATAGAAACTTTAAATACATAAAGGGAATCAACAAAGTAAAAGAGGAGAGAATATTTAAAAGAAGAAAAACTGCTACAAGAGGACATAGTTTTAAATTAGAGGGGCAAAGGTTTAAAAGTAATATCAGGAAGTATTACTTTACTGAGAGAGTAGTGGATGCATGGAATAGCCTTCCTGCAGAAGTGGTAGCTGCAAATACAGTGGAGGAGTTTAAGCATGCATGGGATAGGCATAAGGCCATCCTTCATATAAGATAGGGCCAGGGGCTATCCATAGTATTTAGTATATTGGGCAGACTAGATGGGCCAAATGGTTCTTATCTGCCGACACATTCTATGTTTCTATCGAGGAGAGACGATGGGTAAGTACTTATCAAGTGTGTGGGCTAGCCTGTGCGTTACATACCAAATACCATGCGAGGAGAGACGATTGGTAAGTACTTATCAAGAGGTGTGGGCTAGCTGTGCGTTACATACCAATACCATGCTAGGAGAGACGATGGTAAGTACTTATCAAGTGTGTGGGCTAGCTGTGCGTTACATACCAATACCATGCTAGGAGAGACGATGGTAAGTAGCTTATCAAGAGTGTGGGCTAGCCTGTGCGTTACATACCAATACCATGCGAGGAGAGACGATGGTAAGTACTTATCAAGTGTGTGGGCTAGCCTGTGCGTTACATAACAATACCATGCGAGGAAGAGACGATGGTAAGTACTTATCAAGAGTGTGGGCTAGCCTGTGCGTTACATACCAATACCATGCTAGGAGAGACGATGGTAAGTACTTATCAAGAGTGTGGACTAGCCTGTGCGTTCATACCAATACCATGTGAGGAGAGACGATGTAAGTACTTACAAGAGTGTGGGCTAGCCTGTGCGTACGATACCAATACCATGCGAGGAGAGACGATGGTAAGTACTTATCCAGGAGTGTGGGCTAGCCTGTGCATTTAGATACAATACCATGCGAGGAGGAGACGATGGTAAGTACTTATCAAGAGTGTGGGCTAACCTGTGCGTTACATACCAATACCATGCGAGGAGAGACGATGGTAAGTACTTATCAAGTGTGTGGGCTAGCCTGTGCGTTACATACCAATACCATGCGAGGAGAGACGATAGTAAGTACTTATCAAGAGTGTGGGCTAGCCTGTGCGTTACATACCAATACCATGCAAGGAGAGACGATGGTAAGTACTTATCAAGAGTGTGGGCTAGCCTGTGCGTTACATACCAATACCATGTGAGGAGAGACGATGGTAAGTACTTATCAAGAGTGTGGGCTAGCCTGTGCGTTACATACCAATACCATGCGAGGAGAGACGATGGTAAGTACTTATCAAGAGTGTGGGCTAGCCTGTGCATTAGATACCAATACCATGCGAGGAGAGACGATGGTAAGTACTTATCAAGAGTGTGGGCTAGCCTGTGCGTTACATACCAATACCATGCGAGGAGAGACGATGGTAAGTACTTATCAAGAGTGTGGGCTAGCCTGTGCATTAGATACCAATACCATGCGAGGAGAGACGATGGTAAGTACTTATCAAGAGTGTGGGCTAGCCTGTGCGTTACATACCAATACCATGCGAGGAGAGACGATGGTAAGTACTTATCAAGAGTGTGGGCTAGCCTGTGCGTTACATAACAATACCATGCGAGGAGAGACGATGGTAAGTACTTATCGAGTGTGTGGGCTAGCCTGTGCGTTACATACCAATACCATGCGAGGAGAGAAGATGGTAAGTACTTATCAAGAGTGTGGGCTAACCTGTGCGTTACATAACAATACCATGCGAGGAGAGACGATGGTAAGTACTTATCAAGTGTGTGGGCTAGCCTGTGCGTTACATACCAATACCATGCGAGGAGAGACGATGGTAAGTACTTATCTAGTGTGTGGGCTAGCCTGTGCGTTACATACCAATACCATGCGAGGAGAGACGATGGTAAGTACTTATCAAGTGTGTGGGGCTAGCCTGTGCGTTACATACCAATACCATGCGAGGAGAGACGATGGTAAGTACTTATCAAGTGTGTGGGCTAGCCTGTGCGTTACATACCAATACCATGCGAGGATAGGACGATGGTTAAGTACTTATCAGAGTGTGGGCTAGCCTGTGCGTTACATACCAATTACCATGCGAGGAGAGACGATGGTAAGACTTATCAAGTGTGTGGGCTAGCCCTGTGCGTTACATACCAATACCATGCGAGGAGAGACGATGGTAAGTACTTATCAAGAGTGTGGGCTAGCCTGTGCGTTACATAACAATACCATGCGAGGAGAGACGATGGTAAGTACTTATCAAGAGTGTGGGGCTAGCCTGTGCGTTACATACCAATACCATGCGAGGAGAGACGATGGTAAGTACTTATCAAGAGTGTGGGCTAGCCTGTGCATTAGATACCAATACCATGCGAGGAGAGACGATGGTAAGTACTTATCAAGTGTGTGGGCTAGCCTGTGCGTTACATAACCAATACCATGCGAGAGAGACGATGGTAAGTACTTATCAAGGAGTGTGGGCTAGCCTGTGCGTTACATACCAATACCATGCAGGAGAGACGATGGTAAGTACTTATCAAGTGTGTGGGCTAGCCTGTGCGTTACATAACAATACCATGCAAGGAGAGACGATGGTAAGTACTTATCAAGTGTGTGGGCTAGCCTGTGCGTTACATACCAATACCATGCAAGGAGAGACGATGGTAAGTACTTATCAAGTGTGTGGGCTAGCCTGTGCGTTACATACCAATACCATGCGAGGAGAGACGATGGTAAGTACTTATCAAGAGTGTGGGCTAGCCTGTGCGTTACATACCAATACCATGGCGAGGAGAGACGATGGGTAAGTACTTATCAAGAGTGTGGGCTAGCCTGTGCGTTACATACCAATACCATGCGAGGAGAGACGATGGTAAGTACTTATCAAGATGTGTGGCTAGCCTGTGCGTTACATAACAATACCATGCGAGGAGAGACGATGGTAAGTACTTATCAAGAGTGTGGGCTAGCCTGTGCGTTACATACCAATACCATGCTAGGAGAGACGATGGTAAGTACTTATCAAGAGTGTGGGCTAGCCTTGTGCGTTACATACCAATACCATGCAAGGAGAGACGATGGTAAGTACTTATCAAGTGTGTGGGCTAGCCTGTGCGTTACATAACAATACCATGCGAGGAGAGACGATGGTAAGTACTTATCAAGTGTGTGGGCTAGCCTGTGCGTTACATACCAATACCATGCTAGGAGAGACGATGGTAAGTACTTATCAAGAGTGTGGGCTAGCCTGTGCGTTACATACCAATACCATGCGAGGAGAGACGATGGTAAGTACTTATCAAGAGTGTGGGCTAGCTTGTGCGTTACATACCAATACCATGCGAGGAGAGACGATGGTAAGTACTTATCAAGTATGTGGGCTAGTCTGTGCGTTACATAACAATACCATGCTAGGAGAGACGATGGTAAGTACTTATCAAGAGTGTGGGCTAGCCTGTGCGTTACATACCAATACCATGCGAGGAGAGACGATGGTAAGTACTTATCAAGAGTGTGGGCTAGCCTGTGCGTTACATAACAATACCATGCGAGGAGAGACGATGGTAAGTACTTATCAAGAGTGTGGGCTAGCCTGTGCGTTACATACCAATACCATGCGAGGAGAGACGATGGTAAGTACTTATCAAGTGTGTGGGCTAGCCTGTGCGTTACATACCAATACCATGCGAGGAGAGACGATAGTAAGTACTTATCAAGTGTGTGGGCTAGCCTGTGCGTTACATACCAATACCATGCGAGGAGAGACGATGGTAAGTACTTATCAAGAGTGTGGGCTAGCCTGTGCATTAGATACCAATACCATGCGAGGAGAGACGATGGTAAGTACTTATGAAAAGTGTGGGCTAGCCTGTGCGTTACATACCAATACCATGCGAGGAGAGACGATGGTAAGTACTTATCAAGAGTGTGGGCTAGCCTGTGCGTTACATAACAATACCATGCGAGGAGAGACGATGGTAAGTACTTATCAAGAGTGTGGGCTAGCCTGTGCGTTACATACCAATACCATGCGAGGAGAGACGATGGTAAGTACTTATCAAGAGTGTGGGCTAGCCTGTGCGTTACATACCAATACCATGCGAGGAGAGACGATGGTAAGTACTTATCAGGAGTGTGGGCTAGCCTGTGCGTTACATAACAATACCATGCGAGGAGAGACGATGGTAAGTACTTATCAAGTGTGTGGGCTAGCCTGTGCGTTACATAACTATCATGCGAGAGAGACGATGGTAAGTACTTATCAAGTGTGTGGGCTAGCCTGTGCGTTACATAACAATACCATGCGAGGAGAGACATGGTAAGTACTTATCAAGTGTGTGGGCTAGACTGTGCGTTACATACAATACCTGCTAGAGAGGGGCGATGGTAAGTAGCTTATCTAGAGTGTGGGCTTAGCCATGTGGCATTAGATACCAATACCATGCGAGGAGAGACAGTGGTAAGTACTTATCAAGACTGTGTGGGCTAGCCTGTGCGTTACATAACAATACCATGCTAGGAGAGACGATGGTAAGTACTTATCAAGAGTGTGGGCTAGCCTGTGCGTTACATACCAATACCATGCGAGGAGAGACGATGGTAAGTACTTATCAAGAGTGTGGGCTAGCTTGTGCGTTACATACCAATACCATGGGAGGAGAGACGATGGTAAGTACTTATCAAGAGTGTGGGCTAGCCTGTGCGTTACATAACAATACCATGCGAGGAGAGACGATGGTAAGTACTTATCAAGAGTGTGGGCTAGCCTGTGCGTTACATACCAATACCATGCGAGGAGAGACGATGGTAAGTACTTATCAAGTGTGTGGGCTAGCCTGTGCGTTACATACCAATACCATGCTAGGAGAGACGATGGTAAGTACTTATCAAGAGTGTGGGCTAGCCTGTGCGTTACATACCAATACCATGCGAGGAGAGACGATGGTAAGTACTTATCAAGTGTGTGGGCTAGCCTGTGCGTTACATACCAATACCATGCTAGGAGAGACGATGGTAAGTACTTATCAAGTAGTGTGGGCTAGCCTGTGCGTTACCTAACAATACCATGCGAGGAGAGACGATGGTAAGTACTTATCAAGTGTGTGGGCTAGCCTGTGCGTTACATACCAATACCAATGCGAGGAGAGACGATGGTAAGTACTTATCAAGTGTGTGGGCTAGCCTGTGCGTTACATACCAATACCATGCGAGGAGAGACGATAGTAAGTACTTATCAAGAGTGTGGGCTAGCCTGTGCGTTACATACCAATACCATGCTAGGAGAGACGATGGTAAGTACTTATCAAGAGTGTGGGCTAGCCTGTGCGTTAGCATACCAATACCATGTGGAGGAGAGACGATGGTAAGTACTTATCAAGTGTGTGGGCTAGCCTGTGCGTTACATACCAATACCATGCTAGGAGAGACGATGGTAAGTACTTATCAAGTGTTGGGCTAGCCCTGTGCGTTACATACCAATACCCATGCTAGGAGAGACGATAGTAAGTACTTATCAAGAGTGTGGGCTAGCCTGTGCGTTCATACCAATACCATGCGAGGAGAGACGATAGTAAGTACTTATCAAGTGTGTGGGCTAGCCTGTGCGTTACATACCAATACCATGCGAGGAGAGACGATGGTAAGTACTTATCGAAGAGTGTGGGCTAGCCCTGTGCGTTACATACCAATACCATGCTAGGAGAGACGATGGTAAGTACTTATCAAGTGTGTGGGCTAGCCTGTGCGTTACATACCAATACCATGCGAGGAGAGACGATGGTAAGTACTTATCAAGAGTGTGGGCTAGCCTGTGCGTTACATACCAATACCATGCTAGGAGAGACGATGGTAAGTACTTATCAAGTGTGTGGGCTAGCCTGTGCGTTACATACCAATACCATGCGAGGAGAGACGATGGTAAGTACTTATCAAGTGTGTGGGCTAGCCTGTGCATTAGATACCAATACCATGCGAGGAGAGACGATGGTAAGTACTTATCAAGAGTGTGGGCTAGCCTGTGCGTTACATACCAATACCATGCGAGGAGAGACGATGGTAAGTACTTATCAAGTGCTGCCTCGTGGCCCGCGCTGCGTCGCAGTACTAAGTATGTATGGTTGACTATTTGATTGTAATAAAGGCCTTTTTTAATAAAAAAAAATACAATGTGGTGGGAAGCGGAAAAAAAAATCCAAATAAGGTGGAATTGGGGAAAAAAACGCAATTTCTCCACCATTTTACGCTGTTTGTTCCCACAGTGTTCCATTTGCAGAAAAACGGACCTGTGCCCCTCATTCTCTGGGTGAGTACGGATACAACGATGCCCCAGATGTATAGCTGTTTATGTCTAAATAGTGGGAAAATACATTTAAACTTTGAAAAAAAAACATTTTTTTTACATCACCCTCTTCTGACCCCCGCTGTTGGGAAGGGGGGGGCTCATTTTTACAGGACGATCTGTAGTTTTTTATTGATACCAGTGTGTGTGACTTTTTGATTCACATTTTATTACATTTTTTTTGGCCAAGAGAAGGATAAAAAATGGCAAATTGGCCATTTTGACCCTTTTTTCTGTTACGCCAGGGATGCCTCAACCTGCGGCCCTCAGCTGTTGTAAAACTGCAACTCCCACCATGCCCTGCTGTAGACTGTCCGGACATGCTGGGAGTTGTAGTTTTGCAATAGCTGGAGGGCCACAGGTTGAGCATCCCTGTGTAACGCCATTCACCGTATTGGAAAAATATTTTTACATCTTAATATTACGGGCGTTTTCGGTTGCGGTGATACACATGATGTTTATATTTTTTGTGGGGGATTTAAACTTTTATATTTTTTTATATTTTAGATATTTTTAACAGGTTTTTGAAGCTCGTATGTGAGCCGACAAAATCCAATAGTTTTATTTTTTTTATTCTGCACAATTAAGTATTTTTCACATTCACTAATTGTTCAGAATTGCTCATTTCTTATGTTCGCCACCGGCCAAAATAAGGAATGGCAGCTTTAATGCCCTCAGCCTCCTCAATGCCCTCAGCCTCCTGCATTGGAACCAATTACCGGCATCCTCATTGCCGCAGGGGATGCCGGTAAGGAGCCTGGAAGCGTGAGCAATGATCTCACCTGATCACGGCATCTAAAGGGCATTATTGCCCGTCGCGGTCATTACCGAGGGGTCTCTGCTGTTTGTAACAGCGGAGACTCACCGCCATGGCGCCGCTGCGAGCACCATGTCTGCCCATCGCTCCAGTGCTGGTAGCCAAGGGGTTAAGGCACTCTCCATAGTGAAATATACACAGCACAGGGATAGCTATATTATCACTAAAACTGTGAAGTAATGTCCTCCTGTGTGTGTGGCCATGTTGGTCCCTCACCTCCTGGCCTCTCCCTCCAGGGTGAATCCAGGCCTAGACTGTTGGCTCTTGACCAACACCCGGGATGGCAGCTGGGCGGGAGCCAGAGCAAGACTGGCACTTCCCCGGCTCCGGGATTGCCCTAGTCCTGGTCACTGCAGGAGCCTTCTGGCCCGGAGGGACTGGGATTGGTTTATGGGGGCCCCTTCTCTAATGCAGAGGGCCTGCGATGGACCATGACCAAGCACACGTTTTAGTGTGGCACGCTGCACGATTTTGATGCACAGCCGTAGAAAGCATGTACTAAAGCCTGCTACGGGACTACAACATCTTGGACATTGACGACGAAGAAGAGGACTAAACCCCCTCTCCCCCAGGCCTGCGATTTCCCCTCCCATCCCCCACCCCTCATCACTGTCTGTTGTCTTGTTCTGGGCCTTCTGTGCATTGTGATTGAACAGGAATGTGAGCGCGGACCCCGGCTTGTATATTACACCATCATGCGCTATGTGCAGTGATTGTCTCACAGTCCTGCGCTGCGGTCGCGGTACCGAGCATGTATGTTTGACAATTTTGATAGTACTAAAGACATGTGCAATATAAAAAATAAATAAATAAAAAACATCAGTAATGTCTCCTGTATTATAACCACTATCAGTAATGTCTCCTCCTGTATTATCATCGCCATCAGTAATGTCTCCTGTATTATCAGCGCCATCAGTAATGTCTCCTGTATTATCAGCGCCATCAGTAATGTCTCCTGTATTATCAGCGCCATCAGTAATGTCTCCTGTA
Source organism: Bufo bufo (assembly GCF_905171765.1). Lineage (NCBI taxonomy): Eukaryota > Metazoa > Chordata > Amphibia > Anura > Bufonidae > Bufo > Bufo bufo. The sequence continues at coordinate 52,226 of NW_024401173.1, forward strand.
TTATCAGCGCCATCAGTAATGTCTCCTGTATTATCATCGCCATCAGTAATGTCTCCTGTTTTATCAGCGCCATCAGTAATGTCTCCTGTATTATCAGCGCCATCAGTAATGTCTCCTGTATTATCAGCGCCATCAGTAATGTCTCCTGTATTATCAGCGCCATCAGTAATGTCTCCTGTTTTATCAGCGCCATCAGTAATGTCTCCTGTTTTATCAGCGCCATCAGTAATGTCTCCTCCTGTATTATCAGCGCCATCAGTAATGTCTCCTGTATTATAAGTGCCATCAGTAATGTCTCCTGTATTATCAGCGCCATCAGTAATGTCTCCTCCTGTATTATCATCGCCATCAGTAATGTCTCCTTCTGTATTATCACCGCCATCAGTAATGTCTCCTCCTGTATTATCAGCGCCATCAGTAATGTCTCCTCCTGTATTATCAGCACCATCAGTAATGTCTCCTGTATTATCAGCGCCATCAGTAATGTCTCCTGTATTATCAGCGCCATCAGTAATGTCTCCTGTATTATCAGCTCCATCAGTAATGTCTCCTGTATTATCATCACCATCAGTATTGTTTCCTGTATTATCAGCGCCATCAGCAATGTCTCCTGTATTATCAGCGCCATCAGTAATGTCTCCTCCTGTATTATCAGTGCCATCAGTAATGTCTCCTGTATTATCAGCGCCATCAGTAATGTCTCCTCCTGTATTATCAGCGCCATCAGTAATGTCTCCTCCTGTATTATCAGCGCCATCAGTAATGTCTCCTGTATTATCAGCGCCATCAGTAATGTCTCCTATATTATCAGCGCCATCAGTAATGTCTCCTGTATTATCAGCACCATCAGTAATGTCTCCTCCTGTATTATCAGCGCCATCAGTAATGTCGTCTCCTGTATTATCAGACCCATCAGTAATGTCTCCTCCTGTATTATCAGCGCCATCAGTAATGTCTCCTCCTGTATTATCATTGCCATCAGTAATGTCTCCTGTATTATCAGCGCCATCAGTAATGTCTCCTCCTGTATTATCAGCGCCATCAGTAATGTCTCCTCCTGTATTATCATCGCCATCAGTAATGTCTCCTCCTGTATTATCAGCGCCATCAGTAATGTCTCCTGTATTATCAGCGCCATCAGTAATGTCTCCTCCTGTATTATCAGCGCCATCAGTAATGTCTCCTCCTGTATTATCAGCGCCATCAGTAATGTCGTCTCCTGTATTATCAGCGCCATCAGTAATGTCTCCTCCTGTATTATCATTGCCATCAGTAATGTCTCCTCCTGTATTATCAGCGCCATCAGTAATGTCTCCTGTATTATCATCGCCATCAGTAATGTCTCCTCCTGTATTATCAGCGCCATCAGTAATGTCTCCTCCTGTATTATCAGCGCCATCAGTAATGTCTCCTCCTGTATTATCAGCGCCATCAGTAATGTCTCCTGTATTATCAGCGCCATCAGTAATGTGTCCTGTATTATCAGCGCCATCAGTGATGTCTCCTGTATTATCATCGCCATCAGTAATGTCTCCTCCTGTATTATCAGCGCCATCAGTAATGTCTCCTCCTGTATTATCAGCGCCATCAGTAATGTCTCCTGTATTATCAGCGCCATCAGTAATGTCTCCTGTATTATCAGCGCCATCAGTAATGTCTCCTCCTGTATTATCAGCGCCATCAGTAATGTCTCCTGTATTATCAGCGCCATCAGTAATGTCTCCTGTATTATCATCGCCATCAGTAATGTCTCCTCCTGTATTATCAGCGCCATCAGTAATGTCTCCTGTATTATCAGCGCCATCAGTAATGTCTCCTGTATTATCAGCGCCATCAGTAATGTCTCCTCCTGTATTATCAGCACCATCAGTAATGTCTCCTCCTGTATTATCAGCGCCATCAGTAATGTCGTCTCCTGTATTATCAGACCCATCAGTAATGTCTCCTCCTGTATTATCAGCGCCATCAGTAATGTCTCCTCCTGTATTATCATTGCCATCAGTAATGTCTCCTGTATTATCAGCGCCATCAGTAATGTCTCCTCCTGTATTATCAGCGCCATCAGTAATGTCTCCTGTATTATCAGCGCCATCAGTAATGTCTCCTCCTGTATTATCAGCGCCATCAGTAATGTCTCCTGTATTATCAGCGCCATCAGTAATGTCTCCTCCTGTATTTTCAGGGCCATCAGTAATGTCTCCTCCTGTATTATCAGCGCCATCAGTAATGTCTCCTCCTGTATTATCAGCGCCATCAGTAATGTCTCCTGTATTATCATCGCCATCAGTAATGTCTCCTCCTGTATTATCAGCGCCATCAGTAATGTCTCCTCCTGTATTATCAGCGCCATCAGTAATGTCTCCTCCTGTATTATCAGCGCCATCAGTAATGTCTCCTGTATTATCATCGCCATCAGTAATGTCTCCTCCTGTATTATCAGCGCCATCAGTAATGTCTCCTCCTGTATTATCAGCGCCATCAGTAATGTCTCCTCCTGTATTATCAGCGCCATCAGTAATGTCTCATGTATTATCAGCGCCATCAGTAATGTCTCCTGTATTATCAGCGCCATCAGTGATGTCTCCTGTATTATCATCGCCATCAGTAATGTCTCCTCCTGTATTATCAGCGCCATCAGTAATGTCTCCTGTATTATTAGCGCCATCAGTAATGTCTCCTGTATTATCAGCGCCATCAGTAATGTCTCCTGTATTATCATCGCCATCAGTAATGTCTCCTCCTGTATTATCAGCGCCATCAGTAATGTCTCCTGTATTATCAGCGCCATCAGTAATGTCTCCTGTATTATCATCGCCATCAGTAATGTCTCCTCCTGTATTATCATCGCCATCAGTAATGTCTCCTGTATTATCAGCGCCATCAGTAATGTCTCCTGTATTATCAGCGCCATCAGTAATGTCTCCTCCTGTATTATCAGCGCCATCAGTAATGTCTCCTCCTGTATTATCAGCGCCATCAGTAATGTCTCCTGTATTATCATCGCCATCAGTAATGTCTCCTCCTGTATTATCAGCGCCATCAGTAATGTCTCCTCCTGTATTATCAGCGCCATCAGTAATGTCTCCTGTATTATCAGCGCCATCAGTAATGTCTCCTGTATTATCAGCGCCATCAGTAATGTCTCCTGTATTATCAGCGCCATCAGTAATGTCTCCTGTATTATCATCGCCATCAGTAATGTTTCCTGTATTATCATCGCCATCAGTAATGTCTCCTGTATTATCATCGCCATCAGTAATGTCTCCTGTATTATCATCGCCATCAGTAATGTCTCCTCCTGTATTATCAGCGCCATCAGTAATGTCTCCTGTATTATCAGCGCCATCAGTAATGTCTCCTGTATTATCATCGCCATCAGTAATGTCTCCTCCTGTATTATCAGCGCCATCAGTAATGTCTCCTGTATTATCAGCGCCATCAGTAATGTCTCCTCCTGTATTATCAGCGCCATCAGTAATGTCTCCTCCTGTATTATCAGCGCCATCAGTAATGTCTCCTGTATTATCATCGCCATCAGTAATGTCTCCTGTATTATCAGCGCCATCAGTAATGTCTCCTGTATTATCATCGCCATCAGTAATGTCTCCTGTATTATCATCGCCATCAGTAATGTCTCCTCCTGTATTATCAGCGCCATCAGTAATGTCTCCTGTATTATCAGCGCCATCAGTAATGTCTCCTGTATTATCATCGCCATCAGTAATGTCTCCTCCTGTATTATCAGCGCCATCAGTAATGTCTCCTGTATTATCAGCGCCATCAGTAATGTCTCCTGTATTATCAGCGCCATCAGTAATGTCTCCTCCTGTATTATCAGCGCCATCAGTAATGTCTCCTGTATTATCAGCGCCATCAGTAATGTCTCCTCCTGTATTATCAGCGCCATCAGTAATGTCTCCTCCTGTATTATCAGCGCCATCAGTAATGTCTCCTGTATTATCAGCGCCATCAGTAATGTCTCCTGTATTATCAGCGCCATCAGTAATGTCTCCTGTATTATCATCGCCATCAGTAATGTCTCCTCCTGTATTATCAGCGCCATCAGTAATGTCTCCTCCTGTATTATCAGCGCCATCAGTAATGTCTCCTCCTGTATTATCAGCGCCATCAGTAATGTCTCCTGTATTATCAGCGCCATCAGTAATGTCTCCTCCTGTATTATCAGCGCCATCAGTAATGTCTCCTCCTGTATTATCAGCGCCATCAGTAAATGCCCCCCGCCTGTAGAATAAGCCCACGGCACAGAACTTACCTGAGTCGGTTTCCTGTCGGTTTGAAGCCGCAGACTCCGCAGAAGGCGCTCGGGAAGCGGATACTTCCTCCAATGTCTGAGCCAAAGCCCAGGATGGAGCCTTGTGCTGAGATGAGCGCCCCCTCCCCTCCAGATGAGCCCCCCGGGGTCCTCTTGTGGTTCAGGGGATTCAGGGTCTGTCCATAGATGGGATTACTGCAGTCATAGCTGTGGGAAGACGAGAGGAAAGAAACTCGATCAGTATCCTGTTCACAGCTGAAGTCTGTCACAGTGTACCAGAGCAGTGGAGAGGGGATGTCAACGAGAACTTGGATGGATGGATATACGGGATTTACACACCGACCCCGCGTACATTATACAAGATTAGCCGCTGCGGGCCGGTCCCTGGCAGACATCTTGTGGTTACCCTGCCCCTATAGTTGCCGTATGTCTCGCTCACATATATCTGTCGCAGTGGGGGGGGCAGTACCTTCTCTCTTCGTGGTGTTGCAGTCACTTCACCGATGATGTGTTTTCTATTAGTTCGGCCGATGTGACGATCACAGCGAAGAACGATCTGTGTCACCTACACTTTACATACGGGTCTGATGCCGAGATATACATACCGCGCCCCACAGCGGTGAACATACAGGGGGGGGGGGGGGGGCGGCAACCACAGTGCAGCACAATATACCGCCCCAGCAGAACCAGATACCACAGTGCAGCACAATATACTGCCCCAGCAGAACCAGATACCACAGGGCAGCACAATATACCGCCCCAGCAGAACCAGATACCACAGTGCAGCACAATATACTGCCCCAGCAGAACCAGATACCACAGTGCAGCACAATATACTGCCCCAGCAGAACCAGATACTACAGTGCAGCACAATATACTGCCCCAGCAGAACCAGATACCACAGTGCAGCACAATATACCGCCCCAGCAGAACCAGATACCACAGTGCAGCACAATATACTGCCCCAGCAGAACCAGATACCACAGTGCAGCACAATATACCGCCCCAGCAGAACCTGATACCACAGTGCAGCACAATATACCGCCCCAGCAGAACCAGATACCACAGTGCAGCACAATATACCGCCCCAGCAGAACCAGGTACCACAGTGCAGCACAATATACCGCCCCAGCCGAACCAGATACCACAGTGCAGCACAATATACTGCCCCAGCAGAACCAGATGCCACAGTGCAGCACAATATACTGCCCCAGCAGAACCAGATACTACAGTGCAGCACAATATACCGCCCCAGCAGAACCAGATACCACAGTGCAGCACAATATACCGCCCCAGCAGAACCAGATACCACAGTGCAGCACAATATACCGCCCCGGCAGAACAAGATACCACAGTGCAGCACAATATACCGCCCCAGCAGAACCAGATACTACAGTGCAGCACAATATACTGCCCCAGCAGAACCAGATACCACAGTGCAGCACAATATACCGCCCCAGCAGAACCAGATACCACAGTGCAGCACAATATACCTCCCAGGCAGAACAAGATACCACAGTGCAGCACAATATACCGCCCCAGCAGAACCAGATACTACAGTGCAGCACAATATACCGCCCCAGCAGAACCAGATACCACAGTACAGCACAATATACCGCCCCAGCAGAACCAGATACCACAGTGCAGCACAATATACCGCCCCGGCAGAACCAGATACCACAGTGCAGCACAATATACTGCCCCAGCAGAACCAGATACCACAGTGCAGCACAATATACTGCCCCAGCAGAACCAGGTACCACAGTGCAGCACAATATACCGCCCCAGCAGAACCAGATACCACAGTGCAGCACAATATACTGCCCCAGCAGAACCAGGTACCACAGTGTAGGACAATATACCGCCCCAGCAGAACCAGGTACCACAGTGCAGGACAATATACCGCCCCAGCAGAACCAGATACCACAGTGCAGGACAATATACCGCCCCAGCAGAACCAGATACCACCGTGCAGCACAATATACTGCCCCAGCAGAACCAGATACCACAGTGCAGCACAATATACCGCCCCAGCAGAACCAGATACCACAGTGCAGCACAATATACTGCCCCAGCAGAACCAGATACCACAGTGCAGCACAATATACCGCCCCAGCAGAACCAGGTACCACAGTGCAGGACAATATACCGCCCCAGCAGAACCAGATACCACAGTGCAGCACAATATACCGCCCCAGCAGAACCAGATACCACAGTGCAGGACAATATACTGCCCCAGCAGAACCAAATACCACAGTGCAGCACAATATACCGCCCCAGCAGAACCAGATACCACAGTGCAGCACAATATACTGCCCCAGCAGAACCAGATACCACAGTGCAGCACAATATACTGCCCCAGCAGAACCAGATACCACAGTGCAGCACAATATACCGCCCCAGCAGAACCAGATACCACAGTGCAGCACAATATACCGCCCCGGCAGAACCAGATAACACCGTGCAGCACAATATACTGCCCCAGCAGAACCAGATACCACAGTGCAGCACAATATACCGCCCCAGCAGAACCAGATACCACAGTGCAGCACAATATACCGCCCCAGCAGAACCAGATACCACAGTGCAGCACAATATACTGCCCCAGCAGAACCAGATACCACAGTGCAGCACAATATACTGCCCCAGCAGAACCAGATACCACAGTGCAGCACAATATACCGCCCCAGCAGAACCAGATACTACAGTGCAGCACAATATACTGCCCCAGCAGAACCAGATACCACAGTACAGCACAATATACCGCCCCAGCAGAACCAGATACCACAGTGCAGCACAATATACCGCCCCGGCAGAACCAGATACCACAGTGCAGCACAATATACTGCCCCAGCAGAACCAGATACCACAGTGCAGCACAATATACTGCCCCAGCAGAACCAGGTACCACAGTGCAGCACAATATACCGCCCCAGCAGAACCAGATACCACAGTGCAGCACAATATACTGCCCCAGCAGAACCAGGTACCACAGTGTAGGACAATATACCGCCCCAGCAGAACCAGGTACCACAGTGCAGGACAATATACCGCCCCAGCAGAACCAGATACCACAGTGCAGGACAATATACCGCCCCAGCAGAACCAGATACCACCGTGCAGCACAATATACTGCCCCAGCAGAACCAGATACCACAGTGCAGCACAATATACCGCCCCAGCAGAACCAGATACCACAGTGCAGCACAATATACTGCCCCAGCAGAACCAGATACCACAGTGCAGCACAATATACCGCCCCAGCAGAACCAGGTACCACAGTGCAGGACAATATACCGCCCCAGCAGAACCAGATACCACAGTGCAGCACAATATACCGCCCCAGCAGAACCAGATACCACAGTGCAGGACAATATACTGCCCCAGCAGAACCAAATACCACAGTGCAGCACAATATACCGCCCCAGCAGAACCAGATACCACAGTGCAGCACAATATACTGCCCCAGCAGAACCAGATACCACAGTGCAGCACAATATACTGCCCCAGCAGAACCAGATACCACAGTGCAGCACAATATACCGCCCCAGCAGAACCAGATACCACAGTGCAGCACAATATACCGCCCCGCAGAACCAGATAACACCGTGCATCACAATATACTGCCCCAGCAGAACCAGATACCACAGTGCAGCACAATATACCGCCCCCAGCAGAACCAGATACCACAGTGCAGCACAATATACCGCCCCAGCAGAACCAGATACCACAGTGCAGCACAATATACTGCCCCAGCAGAACCAGATACCACAGTGCAGCACAATATACTGCCCCAGCAGAACCAGATACCACAGTGCAGCACAATATACCGCCCCAGCAGAACCAGATACCGCAGTGCAGCACAATATACCGCCCCAGCAGAACAAGATACCACAGTGCAGCACAATATACCGCCCCAGCAGAACCAGATACCACAGTGCAGCACAATGTACTGCCCCAGCAGAACCAGATACCACAGTGCAGCACAATATACTGCCCCAGCAGAACCAGATACCACAGTGCAGCACAATATACTGCCCCAGCAGAACCAGATACCACAGTGCAGCACAATATACCGCCCCAGCAGAACCAGATACCACAGTGCAGCACAATATACTGCCCCAGCAGAACCAGATACCACAGTGCAGCACAATATACTGCCCCCGCAGAACCAGATACCACAGTGCAGCACAATATACCGCCCCAGCAGAACCAGATACCACAGTGCAGCACAATATACTGCCCCAGCAGAACCAGATACCACAGTGCAGCACAATATACTGCCCCAGCAGAACCAGATACCAAAGTGCAGGACAATATACCGCCCCAGCAGAACCAGATACCACAGTGCAGCACAATATACCGCCCCAGCAGAACCAGATACCACAGTGCAGCACAATATACCACCCCAGCAGAACCAGATACCACAGTGCAGCACAATATACCGCCCCAGCAGAACCAGATACCACAGTGCAGCACAATATACTGCCCCAGCAGAACCAGATACCACAGTGCAGCACAATATACTGCCCCAGCAGAACCAGATACCAAAGTGCAGGACAATATACCGCCCCAGCAGAACCAGATACCACAGTGCAGCACAATATACCGCCCCGGCAGAACAAGATACCACAGTGCAGCACAATATACTGCCCCAGCAGAACCAGGTACCACAGTGTAGGACAATATACCGCCCCAGCAGAACCAGATACCACAGTGCAGCACAATATACCGCCCCAGCAGAACCAGATACCACAGTGCAGCACAATATACCGCCCCAGCAGAACCAGGTACCACAGTGCAGGACAATATACCGCCCCAGCAGAACCAGATACCACAGTGCAGCACAATATACCGCCCCAGCAGAACCAGATACTACAGTGCAGCACAATATACCGCCCCAGCAGAACCAGATACCAGAGTGCAGCACAATATACTGCCCCAGCAGAACCAGATACCACAGTGCAGCACAATATACCGCCCCAGCAGAACCAGATACCACAGTGCAGCACAATATACTGCCCCAGCGGAACCAGATACCACAGTGCAGGACAATATACCGCCCCAGCAGAGCCAGATACCACAGTGCAGCACAATATACCGCCGCAGCAGAACCAGATAACACAGTGCAGCACAATATACTGCCCCAGCAGAACCAGATACCACAGTGCAGCACAATATACCGCCCCAGCAGAACCAGATACCACAGTGCAGCACAACATACTGCCCCAGCAGAACCAGATACCACAGTGCAGCACAATATACTGCCCCAGCAGAACCAGATACCACAGTGCAGCACAATATACCGCCCCAGCAGAACCAGATACCACAGGGCAGCACAATATACTGCCCCAGCAGAACCAGATACCACAGGGCAGCACAATATACCGCCCCAGCAGAACCAGATACCACAGTGCAGCACAATATACCGCCCCAGCAGAACCAGATACCACAGTGCAGCACAATATACTGCCCCCCGCAGAACCAGATACCACAGTGCAGCACAATATACCGCCCCAGCAGAACCAGATACCACAGTGCAGCACAATGTACTGCCCCAGCAGAACCAGATACCACAGTGCAGCACAATATACTGCCCCAGCAGAACCAGATACCACAGTGCAGCACAATATACCGCCCCAGCAGAACCAGATACCACAGTGCAGCACAATATACTGCCCCAGCAGAACCAGATACCACAGTGCAGCACAATATACCGCCCCAGCAGAACCAGATACCACAGTGCAGCACAATATACTGCCCCAGCAGAACCAGATACCACAGTGCAGCACAATATACCGCCCCAGCAGAACCAGATACCACAGTGCAGCACAATATACCGCCCCAGCAGAACCAGATACCACAGTGCAGCACAATATACCGCCCCGGCAGAACCAGATAACACCGTGCAGCACAATATACTGCCCCAGCAGAACCAGATACCACAGTGCAGCACAATATACCGCCCCAGCAGAACCAGATACCACAGTGCAGCACAATATACTGCCCCAGCAGAACCAGATACCACAGTGCAGCACAATATACTGCCCCCGCAGAACCAGATACCACAGTGCAGCACAATATACCGCCCCAGCAGAACCAGATACCACAGTGCAGCACAATATACTGCCCCAGCAGAACCAGATACCACAGTGCAGCACAATATACTGCCCCAGCAGAACCAGATACCACAGTGCAGCACAATATACTGCCCCAGCAGAACCAGATACCACAGTGCAGCACAATATACCGCCCCAGCAGAACCAGATACCACAGTGCAGCACAATATACCGCCCCAGCAGAACCAGATACCACAGTGCAGCACAATATACCGCCCCAGCAGAACCAGGTACCACAGTGCAGGACAATATACCGCCCCAGCAGAACCAGATACCACAGTGCAGCACAATATACCGCCCCAGCAGAACCAGATACTACAGTGCAGCACAATATACCGCCCCAGCAGAACCAGATACCAGAGTGCAGCACAATATACTGCCCCAGCAGAACCAGATACCACAGTGCAGCACAATATACCGCCCCAGCAGAACCAGATACCACAGTGCAGCACAATATACTGCCCCAGCGGAACCAGATACCACAGTGCAGGACAATATACCGCCCCAGCAGAGCCAGATACCACAGTGCAGCACAATATACCGCCGCAGCAGAACCAGATAACACAGTGCAGCACAATATACTGCCCCAGCAGAACCAGATACCACAGTGCAGCACAATATACCGCCCCAGCAGAACCAGATACCACAGTGCAGCACAACATACTGCCCCAGCAGAACCAGATACCACAGTGCAGCACAATATACTGCCCCAGCAGAACCAGATACCACAGTGCAGCACAATATACCGCCCCAGCAGAACCAGATACCACAGGGCAGCACAATATACCGCCCCAGCAGAACCAGATACCACAGTGCAGCACAATATACTGCCCCAGCAGAACCAGATACCACAGTGCAGCACAATATACCGCCCCAGCAGAACCAGATACCACAGTGCAGCACAATATACTGCCCCCGCAGAACCAGATACCACAGTGCAGCACAATATACCGCCCCAGCAGAACCAGATACCACAGTGCAGCACAATGTACTGCCCCAGCAGAACCAGATACCACAGTGCAGCACAATATACTGCCCCAGCAGAACCAGATACCACAGTGCAGCACAATATACCGCCCCAGCAGAACCAGATACCACAGTGCAGCACAATATACTGCCCCAGCAGAACCAGATACCACAGTGCAGCACAATATACCGCCCCAGCAGAACCAGATACCACAGTGCAGCACAATATACTGCCCCAGCAGAACCAGATACCACAGTGCAGCACAATATACCGCCCCAGCAGAACCAGATACCACAGTGCAGCACAATATACCGCCCCAGCAGAACCAGATACCACAGTGCAGCACAATATACCGCCCCGGCAGAACCAGATAACACCGTGCAGCACAATATACTGCCCCAGCAGAACCAGATACCACAGTGCAGCACAATATACCGCCCCAGCAGAACCAGATACCACAGTGCAGCACAATATACTGCCCCAGCAGAACCAGATACCACAGTGCAGCACATTATACTGCCCCAGCAGAACCAGATACCACAGTGCAGCACAATATACCGCCCCAGCAGAACCAGATACCACAGTGCAGCACCATATACCGCCCCAGCAGAACCAGATACCACAGTGCAGCACAATATACCGCCCCAGCAGAACCAGATACCACAGTGCAGCACAATATACTGCCCCAGCAGAACCAGATACCACAGTGCAGCACAATATACCGCCCCAGCAGAACCAGATACCACAGTGCAGCACAATATACTGCCCCAGCAGAACCAGATACCACAGTGCAGCACAATATACCACCCCAGCAGAACCAGATACCACAGTGCAGCACAATATACCGCCCCAGCAGAACCAGGTACCACAGTGCAGCACAATATACTGCCCCAGCAGAACCAGATACCACAGTGCAGCACAATATACTGCCCCAGCAGAACCAGGTACCACAGTGCAGCACAATATACCGCCCCAGCAGAACCAGATACCACAGTGCAGCACAATATACTGCCCCAGCAGAACCAGATACCACAGATGACAGGTTGTGGACTGGAGAGTATGTTTCAAGAGGTTTCAAGATATTAGATCAGAGATGTGTGGAGAGGACAGGAAGGATTTATATATATATTTTTTTAATGGATTAGCTGGGCACCGGGGAATCAGTAGATTTTGCCATCGCTCGTCCTCATACAGAAGCGCTCCTTCCTCACAATCTCCTGCTTGTCAGTGGAGGAGACACATTTACATGCAGCGATCTCCTCCACAGTATGGGGAGCAGTGATCACTAATGCCATTGTTCGTCCTCATACAGAATGACAGGCACCACAATCTGTGACAGCACCTTTACACCGGCAGATTATCCGATAATCTGCCTCAACATTGAGCAGTTTACGGCGCCTCGGCTGCAATTATATTTCCATTGTGTGGCTTCAATTATCTAGTGTGCAGCGCAGGGGGTGGGCAGCGCAGGGGATGGGCAGCGCAGGAGGTGGGCAGCGCAGGGGGTGGGCAGCGCAGCGTGGTGGGTGGTACAGGAGGAGAGGTTTCAGTACACGGACCATCAGTTTGTGGTAATGGCGGCTGGAGCTCGGTCCCTGGCATGGTGTGATTTGCGCCACATTCTCATCAGGACTATATTGAAGGCGATTTATTCATCACTGATTGGTGTGAGGAGACCACGGCCACCTCCATGATACCTGTACACAGCAGCACAAGTAGTGCACCCCCTCCCAGGTCCACGCCCTTCACTTCAGTGGTCTTACTTCAGCATGGACTGCGGGATGTTGGTTTTCACAAACGGCACCGCTCCCTGCTTCTTTAGCACCTGGACAATAACGCAGTCTTCTGGGGCCGGGCGTTCCAGATTCCTAATTAACCCCAATGTGGCGTCATGACCCTGGAGAACACAAAAAGTTATCTCTCTATATAAAGCTTCTCCACCTACAGCCTCAAGCCCAATACTCTTCACACGAGCTATGAGTATGAGGAGCATGTCAGGGTTATCCTCAGGGGCGGGACAACCAGTCACGGACCTGAAGTTCAGCCCAAACGCAGCCTCCCTTTCAGGGTTATCCTCAGGGGCGGGACAACCAGTCACAGACCTGCAGTTCAGTACAAGCGCAGCCTCCCTTTCAGGGTTATCCTCAGGGGCGGGACAACCAGTCACAGACCTGCAGTTCAGCCCAAGCACAGCCTCCCTTTCAGGGTTATCCTCAGGGGCGGGACAACCAGTTACAGACCTGCAGTTCAGCCCAAGCGCAGCCTCCCTTTCAGGGTTATCCTCAAGGGCGGGACAACCAGTCACAGACCTGCAGTTCAGTACAAGCGCAGCCTCCCTTTCAGGGTTATCCTCAGGGGCGGGACAACCAGTTACAGACCTGCAGTTCAGCCCAAGCGCAGCCTCCCTTTCAGGGTTATCCTCAGGGGCGGGACAACCAGTCACAGACCTGCAGTTCAGCCCAAGCACAGCCTCCCTTTCAGGGTTATCCTCAGGGGCGGGACAACCAGTTACAGACCTGCAGTTCAGCCCAAGCGCAGCCTCCCTTTCAGGGTTATCCTCAGGGTTTGTTCTGCTGTGTCTCCAGCCCTTCCTCTCACCTTGGTGACTACAGAATCTGATCAGTGATCTATGAATCGGACGCAACACCCAGACAGCACTGAATGTACGATGGTACCTTGCAACTATAATTATCCTTCAGGCTGATGGGGACCCCGTACAGTGGCCCCCTGCTTGTCTGCTCCTGGAGTCTTCGCAGCTGCAGCTCACATTCTGGCAGGAAGTCAGTGATGCAGTTCAGGTCTTGGGTCACGTCCAACGCCTGCAAGAAAAACGTCATGTGATCAGCATCGCAAATCCAAAGCCCAGCTAAAGAAACATTATAAATAACAGAGGACACCGCGGCAACCAGAGATATATACCAGAGGACACCGCAGCAACCAGAGATATACACCAGAGGACACTGCAGCAACCAGAGATATATACCAGAGGACACCGCGGCAACCAGAGGACACCGCGGCAATAAGAGATATATACCAGAGGACACTGCAGCAACCAGAGATATATACCAGAGGACACCGCGGCAACCAGAGGACACCGCGGCAACCAGAGATATACACCAGAGGACACCGCGGCAACCAGAGGACACTGCAGCAACAAGAGATATATACCAGAGGACACCGCGGCAACCAGAGATATATACCAGAGGACACCGCGGCAACCAGAGATATATACCAGAGGACACTGCGGCAACCAGAGATATATACCAGAGGACACCGCGGCAACCAGAGATATATACCAGAGGACACTGCGGCAACCAGAGATATATACCAGAGGACACCGCGGCAACCAGAGATATATACCAGTGAACACCGCAGCAACCGGAGGACACCGCGGCAACCAGAGATATATACCAGAGGACACCGCAGCAACCAGAGATATATACCAGAGGACACCGCGGCAACCAGAGATATATACCAGAGGACACCGCGGCAACCAGACATATATACTAGTGAACACCGCAGCAACCGGAGGACACCGCGGCAACCAGAGATATATACCAGAGGACACTGCAGCAACCAGAGATATATACCAGAGGACACCGAGGCAACCAGAGATATATACCAGAGGACACCGCGGCAACCAGAGATATATACCAGAGGACACCGCAGCAACCAGAGATATATACCAGAGGACACCGCAGCATCCAGAGATATATACCAGAGGACACCGCGGCAACCAGAGATATATACCAGAGGACACCGCAGCAACCAGAGATATATACCAGAGGACACCGCAGCAACCAGAGGACACCGCGGCAACCAGAGATATATACCAGAGGACACCGCGGCAACCAGAGATATATACCAGAGGACACCGCAGCAACCAGAGGACACCGCGGCAACCAGAGATATATACCAGTGAACACCGCAGCAACCGGAGGACACCGCGGCAACCAGAGGACACCGCGGCAACCAGAGATATATACCAGTGAACACCGCAGCAACCGGAGGACACCGCGGCAACCAGAGATATATACCAGAGGACACTGCAGCAACCAGAGGACACCGCGGCAACCAGAGATATATACCAGTGAACACCGCAGCAACCGGAGGACACCGCGGCAACCAGAGATATATACCAGAGGACACTGCAGCAACCAGAGATATATACCAGTGAACACCGCAGCAACCGGAGGACACCGCGGCAACCAGAGATATATACCAGAGGACACTGCAGCAACCAGAGATATATACCAGAGGACACTGCGGCAACCAGAGATATATACCAGTGAACACCGCAGCAACCGGAGGACACCGCGGCAACCAGAGATATATACCAGAGGACACTGCAGCAACCAGAGATATATACCAGAGGACACCGAGGCAACCAGAGATATATACCAGAGGACACCGCGGCAACCAGAGATATATACCAGAGGACACCGCAGCAACCAGGGATATATACCAGAGGACACCGCAGCAACCAGAGATATATACCAGAGGACACCGCAGCAACCAGAGATATATACCAGAGGACACCGCGGCAACCAGAGATATATACCAGAGGACACCGCAGCAACCAGGGATATATACCAGAGGACACCGCGGCAACCAGAGATATATACCAGAGGACACCGCAGCATCCAGAGATATATACCAGAGGACACCGCGGCAACCAGAGATATATACCAGAGGACACCGCAGCAACCAGGGATATATACCAGAGGACACTGCAGCAACC
This sequence comes from Bufo bufo, assembly GCF_905171765.1. NCBI lineage: Eukaryota > Metazoa > Chordata > Amphibia > Anura > Bufonidae > Bufo > Bufo bufo. The sequence continues at coordinate 68,326 of NW_024401173.1, forward strand.
AGAGATATATACCAGAGGACACTGCAGCAACCAGAGATATATACCAGAGGACACCGCAGCAACCAGGGATATATACCAGATGACACTGCAGCAACCAGAGATATATACCAGAGGACACTGCAGCAACCAGAGATATATACCAGAGGACACCGCGGCAACCAGAGATATATACCAGAGGACACCGCAGCAACCAGAGGACACAGCGGCAACCAGAGATATATACCAGAGGACACCGCAGCAACCAGAGGACACAGCGGCAACCAGAGATATATACCAGAGGACACCGCGGCAACCAGAGATATATACCAGAGGACACCGCAGCATCCAGAGATATATACCAGAGGACACTGCAGCAACCAGAGATATATACCAGAGGACACCGCAGCAACCAGGGATATATACCAGAGGACACTGCAGCAACCAGAGATATATACCAGAGGACACTGCAGCAACCAGAGATATATACCAGAGGACACTGCAGCAACCAGAGATATATACCAGAGGACACTGCAGCAACCAGAGATATATACCAGAGGACACCGCAGCAACCAGGGATATATACCAGAGGACACTGCAGCAACCAGAGATATATACCAGAGGACACTGCAGCAACCAGAGATATATACCAGAGGACACTGCAGCAACCAGAGATATATACCAGAGGACACCGCAGCATCCAGAGATATATACCAGAGGACACCGCAGCAACCAGGGATATATACCAGAGGACACTGCAGCAACCAGAGATATATACCAGAGGACACTGCAGCAACCAGAGATATATACCAGAGGACACTGCAGCAACCAGAGATATATACCAGAGGACACTGCAGCAACCAGAGATATATACCAGAGGACACCGCGGCAACCAGAGATATATACCAGAGGACACCGCAGCAACCAGAGGACACAGCGGCAACCAGAGATATATACCAGAGGACACCGCAGCAACCAGAGGACACAGCGGCAACCAGAGATATATACCAGAGGACACCGCGGCAACCAGAGATATATACCAGAGGACACCGCAGCATCCAGAGATATATACCAGAGGACACTGCAGCAACCAGAGATATATACCAGAGGACACCGCAGCAACCAGGGATATATACCAGAGGACACTGCAGCAACCAGAGATATATACCAGAGGACACTGCAGCAACCAGAGATATATACCAGAGGACACCGCGGCAACCAGAGATATATACCAGAGGACACCGCAGCAACCAGAGATATATACCAGAGGACAACGCGGCAACCAGAGATATATACCAGAGGACACCGCAGCAACCAGAGATATATACCAGAGGACACCGCAGCAACCAGAGATATATACCAGAGGACACCGCAGCAACCAGAGATATATACCAGAGGACACCGCGGCAACCAGAGATATATACCAGAGGACACCGCAGCAACCAGAGGACACCGCGGCAACCAGAGATATATACCAGAGGACACCGCTGCAACCAGAGATATATACCAGAGGACACCGCAGCAACCAGAGGACACCGCGGCAACCAGAGATATATACCAGAGGACACCGCAGCAACCAGAGGACACCGCGGCAACCAGAGATATATACCAGAGGACACCGCGGCAACCAGAGATATATACCAGAGGACACCGCGGCAACCAGAGATATATACCAGAGGACACTGCAGCAACCAGAGGACACCGCGGCAACCAGAGATATATACCAGAGGACACCGCAGCAACCAGAGGACACCGCGGCAACCAGAGATATATACCAGAGGACACCGCAGCAACCAGAGGACACCGCGGCAACCAGAGATATATACCAGAGGACACCGCGGCAACCAGAGATATATACCAGAGGACACCGCGGCAACCAGAGATATATACCAGAGGACACTGCAGCAACCAGAGGACACCGCGGCAACCAGAGATATACACCAGAGGACACTGCAGCAACCAGAGATATATACCAGAGGACACTGCGGCAACCAGAGATATATACCAGAGGACACCGCAGCAACCAGAGATATATACCAGAGGACACAGCGGCAACCAGAGATATATACCAGAGGACACCGCAGCAACCAGAGATATATACAAGAGGACACTGCAGCAACCAGAGATATATACCAGAGGACACCGCAGCAACCAGAGATATATACCAGAGGACACCGCAGCAACCAGAGATATATACCAGAGGACACCGCGGCAACCAGAGATATATACCAGAGGACACCGCAGCAACCAGAGATATATACCAGAGGACACCGCGGCAACCAGAGATAGATACCAGAGGACACCGCAGCAACCAGAGATATATACCAGAGGACACCGCAGCAACCAGAGATATATACCAGAGGACACTGCAGCAACCAGGGATATATACCAGAGGACACCGCAGCAACCAGAGATATATACCAGAGGACACCGCGGCAACCAGAGATATATACCAGAGGACACCGCAGCAACCAGAGATATATACCAGAGGACACCGCGGCAACCAGAGATATATACCAGAGGACACCGCAGCAACCAGAGATATATACCAGAGGACACCGCAGCATCCAGAGATATATACCAGAGGACACCGCGGCAACCAGGGATATATACCAGAGGACACCGCGGCAACCAGAGATATATACCAGAGGACACTGCAGCAACCAGAGATATATACCAGAGGACACCGCGGCAACCAGAGATATATACCAGAGGACACTGCAGCAACCAGAGATATATACCAGAGGACACTGCAGCAACCAGAGATATATACCAGAGGACACTGCAGCAACCAGAGATATATACCAGAGGACACCGCAGCAACCAGAGATATATACCAGAGGACACTGCAGCAACCAGAGATATATACCAGAGGACACCGCAGCAACCAGAGATATATACCAGAGGACACCGCGGCAACCAGAGATATATACCAGAGGACACCGCAGCAACCAGAGATATATACCAGAGGACACCGCGGCAACCAGAGATATATACCAGAGGACACCGCAGCAACCAGAGATATATACCAGAGGACACCGCGGCAACCAGAGATATATACCAGAGGACACTGCAGCAACCAGAGATATATACCAGAGGACACTGCAGCAACCAGAGATATATACCAGAGGACACTGCAGCAACCAGAGATATATACCAGAGGACACTGCGGCAACCAGAGATATATACCAGAGGACACCGCAGCAACCAGAGATATATACCAGAGGACACTGCAGCAACCAGAGATATATACCAGAGGACACTGCAGCAACCAGAGATATATACCAGAGGACACTGCAGCAACCAGAGATATATACCAGAGGACACCGCAGCAACCAGAGATATATACCAGAGGACACTGCAGCAACCAGAGATATATACCAGAGGACACTGCAGCAACCAGAGATATATACCAGAGGACACTGCAGCAACCAGAGATATATACCAGAGGACACCGCAGCAACCAGAGATATATACCAGAGGACACCGCAGCAACCAGAGATATATACCAGAGGACACTGCAGCAACCAGAGATATATACCAGAGGACACTGCGGCAACCAGAGATATATACCAGAGGACACCGCAGCAACCAGAGATATATACCAGAGGACACCGCAGCAACCAGAGATATATACCAGAGGACACCGCGGCAACCAGAGATATATACCAGAGGACACCGCAGCAACCAGAGATATATACCAGAGGACACCGCGGCAACCAGAGATATATACCAGAGGACACCGCAGCAACCAGAGATATATACCAGAGGACACCGCAGCAACCAGAGATATATACCAGAGGACAACGCGGCAACCAGAGATATATACCAGAGGACACCGCAGCAACCAGAGATATATACCAGAGGACAACGCGGCAACCAGAGATATATACCAGAGGACACCGCGGCAACCAGAGATATATACACCAGAGGACACTGCAGCAACCAGAGATATATACCAGAGGACACCGCAGCAACCAGAGATATATACCAGAGGACAACGCGGCAACCAGAGATATATACCAGAGGACACCGCAGCAACCAGAGATATATACCAGAGGACACTGCAGCAACCAGAGATATATACCAGAGGACACTGCAGCAACCAGAGGACACCGCGGCAACCAGAGATATATACCAGAGGACACCGCAGCAACCAGAGATATATACCAGAGGACACCGCAGCATCCAGAGATATATACCAGAGGACACCGCAGCAACCAGAGGACACCGCAGCAACCAGAGGACACCGCAGCAACCAGAGGACACCGCAGCAACCAGAGATATATACCAGAGGACACCGCGGCAACCAGAGATATATACCAGAGGACACTGCAGCAACCAGAGGACACCGCGGCAACCAGAGATATACACCAGAGGACACTGCAGCAACCAGAGATATATACCAGAGGACACTGCGGCAACCAGAGATATATACCAGAGGACACCGCAGCAACCAGAGATATATACCAGAGGACACCGCAGCAACCAGAGATATATACAAGAGGACACTGCAGCAACCAGAGATATATACCAGAGGACACTGCAGCAACCAGAGATATATACCAGAGGACACCGCAGCAACTAGAGATATATACCAGAGGACACCGCAGCAACCAGAGATATATACCAGAGGACACCGCGGCAACCAGAGATATATACCAGAGGACACTGCAGCAACCAGAGATATATACCAGAGGACACCGCAGCAACCAGAGATATATACCAGAGGACACTGCAGCAACCAGAGATATATACCAGAGGACACCGCAGCAACCAGAGATATATACCAGAGGACACCGCGGCAACCAGAGATAGATACCAGAGGACACTGCGGTAACCAGAGATATATACCAGAGGACACTGCAGCAACCAGGGATATATACCAGAGGACACCGCAGCAACCAGAGATATATACCAGAGGACACCGCAGCAACCAGAGATATATACCAGAGGACACTGCAGCAACCAGGGATATATACCAGAGGACACCGCAGCAACCAGAGATATATACCAGAGGACACCGCGGCAACCAGAGATATATACCAGAGGACACCGCAGCAACCAGAGATATATACCAGAGGACACCGCGGCAACCAGAGATATATACCAGAGGACACCGCAGCAACCAGAGATATATACCAGAGGACAACGCGGCAACCAGAGATATATACCAGAGGACACCGCAGCAACCAGAGATATATACCAGAGGACACCGCGGCAACCAGAGATATATACCAGAGGACACCGCAGCAACCAGAGATATATACCAGAGGACACCGCAGCAACCAGAGATATATACCAGAGGACACCGCGGCAACCAGAGATATATACCAGAGGACACCGCAGCAACCAGAGATATATACCAGAGGACACCGCGGCAACCAGAGATATATACCAGAGGACACCGCAGCAACCAGAGATATATACCAGAGGACACCGCAGCAACCAGAGATATATACCAGAGGACAACGCGGCAACCAGAGATATATACCAGAAGACACCGCAGCAACCAGAGATATATACAAGAGGACAACGCGGCAACCAGAGATATATACCAGAGGACACCGCGGCAACCAGAGATATATACACCAGAGGACACTGCAGCAACCAGAGATATATACCAGAGGACACCGCAGCAACCAGAGATATATACCAGAGGACACTGCAGCAACCAGAGATATATACCAGAGGACACTGCAGCAACCAGAGGACACCGCGGCAACCAGAGATATATACCAGAGGACACCGCAGCAACCAGAGATATATACCAGAGGACACCGCAGCATCCAGAGATATATACCAGAGGACACCGCAGCAACCAGAGGACACCGCAGCAACCAGAGGACACCGCAGCAACCAGAGGACACCGCAGCAACCAGAGATATATACCAGAGGACACCGCAGCAACCAGAGATATATACCAGAGGACACCGCAGCAACCAGAGGACACCGCGGCAACCAGAGATATATACCAGAGGACACCGCAGCAACCAGAGATATATACCAGAGGACACCGCAGCAACCAGAGATATATACCAGAGGACACCGCGGCAACCAGAGATATATACCAGAGGACACCGCAGCAACCAGAGATATATACCAGAGGACACCGCGGCAACCAGAGATATATACCAGAGGACACCGCAGCAACCAGAGATATATACCAGAGGACAACGCGGCAACCAGAGATATATACCAGAGGACACCGCAGCAACCAGAGATATATACCAGAGGACAACGCGGCAACCAGAGATATATACCAGAGGACACCGCGGCAACCAGAGATATATACACCAGAGGACACTGCAGCAACCAGAGATATATACCAGAGGACACCGCAGCAACCAGAGGACACCGCGGCAACCAGAGATATATACCAGAGGACAACGCGGCAACCAGAGATATATACCAGAGGACACCGCAGCAACCAGAGATATATACCAGAGGACACCGCAGCAACCAGAGATATATACCAGAGGACACTGCAGCAACCAGAGATATATACCAGAGGACACTGCAGCAACCAGAGATATATACCAGAGGACACCGCAGCATCCAGAGATATATACCAGAGGACACCGCAGCAACCAGAGGACACCGCAGCAACCAGAGATATATACCAGAGGACACCGCAGCATCCAGAGATATATACCAGAGGACACCGCAGCAACCAGAGGACACCGCAGCAACCAGAGGACACCGCAGCAACCAGAGGACACCGCAGCAACCAGAGATATATACCAGAGGACACCGCAGCAACCAGAGATATATACCAGAGGACACCGCAGCAACCAGAGGACACCGCGGCAACCAGAGATATATACCAGAGGACACCGCAGCAACCAGAGATATATACCAGAGGACACCGCAGCAACCAGAGATTTATACCAGAGGACACCGCAGCAACCAGAGATTTATACCAGAGGACACCGCAGCAACCAGAGATATATACCAGAGGACACCGCAGCAACCAGAGATTTATACCAGAGGACACCGCAGCAACCAGAGATATATACCAGAGGACACCGCAGCAACCAGAGATATATACCAGAGGACACCGCAGCAACCAGAGATTTATACCAGAGGACACTGCAGCAACCAGAGATATATACCAGAGGACACCGCAGCAACCAGAGATATATACCAGAGGACACCGCAGCAACCAGAGATTTATACCAGAGGACACCGCAGCAACCAGAGATATATACCAGAGGACACCGCAGCAACCAGAGATATATACCAGAGGACACTGCAGCAACCAGAGGACACCGCAGCAACCAGAGATATATACCAGAGGACACTGCAGCAACCAGAGATATATACCAGAGGACACCGCAGCAACCAGAGATATATACCAGAGGACACCGCGGCAACCAGAGATATATACCAGAGGACACCGCGGCAACCAGAGATATATACCAGAGGACACCGCAGCAACCAGAGGACACCGCGGCAACCAGAGATATATACACCAGAGGACACTGCGGCAACCAGAGATATATACCAGAGGACACCGCAGCAACCAGAGATATATACCAGAGGACACAGCGGCAACCAGAGATATATACCAGAGGACACTGCAGCAACCAGAGATATATACCAGAAGACACCGCAGCAATCAGAGATATACACCAGAGGACACTGCAGCAACCAGAGATATATACCAGAGGACACTGCGGCAACCAGAGATATATACCAGAGGACACCGCAGCAACCAGAGATATATACCAGAGGACACCGCAGCAACCAGAGATATATACAAGAGGACACTGCAGCAACCAGAGATATATACCAGAGGACACTGCAGCAACCAGAGATATATACCAGAGGACACCGCAGCAACTAGAGATATATACCAGAGGACACCGCAGCAACCAGAGATATATACCAGAGGACACCGCGGCAACCAGAGATATATACCAGAGGACACTGCAGCAACCAGAGATATATACCAGAGGACACCGCAGCAACCAGAGATATATACCAGAGGACACCGCGGCAACCAGAGATAGATACCAGAGGACACTGCGGTAACCAGAGATATATACCAGAGGACACTGCAGCAACCAGGGATATATACCAGAGGACACCGCAGCAACCAGAGATATATACCAGAGGACAACGCGGCAACCAGAGATATATACCAGAGGACACCGCAGCAACCAGAGATATATACCAGAGGACAACGCGGCAACCAGAGATATATACCAGAGGACACCGCAGCAACCAGAGATATATACCAGAGGACACTGCAGCAACCAGGGATATATACCAGAGGACACCGCAGCAACCAGAGATATATACCAGAGGACACCGCGGCAACCAGAGATATATACCAGAGGACACCGCAGCAACCAGAGATATATACCAGAGGACACCGCGGCAACCAGAGATATATACCAGAGGACACCGCAGCAACCAGAGATATATACCAGAGGACAACGCGGCAACCAGAGATATATACCAGAGGACACCGCAGCAACCAGAGATATATACCAGAGGACACCGCGGCAACCAGAGATATATACCAGAGGACACCGCAGCAACCAGAGATATATACCAGAGGACACCGCAGCAACCAGAGATATATACCAGAGGACACCGCGGCAACCAGAGATATATACCAGAGGACACCGCAGCAACCAGAGATATATACCAGAGGACACCGCAGCAACCAGAGATATATACCAGAGGACAACGCGGCAACCAGAGATATATACCAGAGGACACCGCAGCAACCAGAGATATATACCAGAGGACAACGCGGCAACCAGAGATATATACCAGAGGACACCGCGGCAACCAGAGATATATACCAGAGGACACCGCAGCAACCAGAGGACACCGCGGCAACCAGAGATATATACCAGAGGACAACGCGGCAACCAGAGATATATACCAGAGGACACCGCAGCAACCAGAGATATATACCAGAGGACACCGCAGCAACCAGAGATATATACCAGAGGACACTGCAGCAACCAGAGATATATACCAGAGGACACTGCAGCAACCAGAGGACACCGCGGCAACCAGAGATATATACCAGAGGACACCGCAGCAACCAGAGATATATACCAGAGGACACCGCAGCATCCAGAGATATATACCAGAGGACACTGCAGCAACCAGAGGACACCGCAGCAACCAGAGGACACCGCAGCAACCAGAGGACACCGCAGCAACCAGAGGACACCGCAGCAACCAGAGGACACCGCAGCAACCAGAGATATATACCAGAGGACACCGCAGCAACCAGAGATATATACCAGAGGACACCGCAGCAACCAGAGGACACCGCGGCAACCAGAGATATATACCAGAGGACACCGCAGCAACCAGAGATATATACCAGAGGACACCGCAGCAACCAGAGATATATACCAGAGGACACTGCAGCAACCAGAGATATATACCAGAGGACACTGCAGCAACCAGAGGACACCGCGGCAACCAGAGATATATACCAGAGGACACCGCAGCAACCAGAGATATATACCAGAGGACACTGCAGCAACCAGAGATATATACCAGAGGACACTGCAGCAACCAGAGGACACCGCGGCAACCAGAGATATATACCAGAGGACACCGCAGCAACCAGAGATATATACCAGAGGACACCGCAGCATCCAGAGATATATACCAGAGGACACTGCAGCAACCAGAGGACACCGCAGCAACCAGAGGACACCGCAGCAACCAGAGGACACCGCAGCAACCAGAGGACACCGCAGCAACCAGAGATATATACCAGAGGACACCGCAGCAACCAGAGATATATACCAGAGGACACCGCAGCAACCAGAGGACACTGCGGCAACCAGAGATATATACCAGAGGACACCGCAGCAACCAGAGATATATACCAGAGGACACCGCAGCAACCAGAGATATATACCAGAGGACACCGCGGCAACCAGAGATATATACCAGAGGACACCGCAGCAACCAGAGATATATACCAGAGGACACCGCAGCAACCAGAGATATATACCAGAGGACAACGCGGCAACCAGAGATATATACCAGAGGACACGGCAGCAACCAGAGGACACCGCGGCAACCAGAGATATATACCAGAGGACACCGCAGCAACCAGAGATATATACCAGAGGACACCGCAGCAACCAGAGATATATACCAGAGGACACCGCGGCAACCAGAGATATATACCAGAGGACACCGCAGCAACCAGAGATATATACCAGAGGACACCGCAGCAACCAGAGATATATACCAGAGGACAACGCGGCAACCAGAGATATATACCAGAGGACACCGCAGCAACCAGAGATATATACCAGAGGACAACGCGGCAACCAGAGATATATACCAGAGGACACCGCGGCAACCAGAGATATATACACCAGAGGACACTGCAGCAACCAGAGATATATACCAGAGGACACCGCAGCAACCAGAGGACACCGCGGCAACCAGAGATATATACCAGAGGACAACGCGGCAACCAGAGATATATACCAGAGGACACCGCAGCAACCAGAGATATATACCAGAGGACACCGCAGCAACCAGAGATATATACCAGAGGACACTGCAGCAACCAGAGATATATACCAGAGGACACTGCAGCAACCAGAGATATATACCAGAGGACACCGCAGCATCCAGAGATATATACCAGAGGACACCGCAGCAACCAGAGGACACCGCAGCAACCAGAGGACACCGCAGCAACCAGAGATATATACCAGAGGACACCGCAGCAACCAGAGATATATACCAGAGGACACCGCAGCAACCAGAGGACACCGCGGCAACCAGAGATATATACCAGAGGACACCGCAGCAACCAGAGATATATACCAGAGGACACCGCGGCAACCAGAGATATATACCAGAGGACACCGCAGCAACCAGAGATTTATACCAGAGGACACCGCAGCAACCAGAGATATATACCAGAGGACACCGCAGCAACCAGAGATATATACCAGAGGACACCGCAGCAACCAGAGATATATACCAGAGGACACCGCAGCAACCAGAGATATATACCAGAGGACACCGCAGCAACCAGAGATTTATACCAGAGGACACCGCAGCAACCAGAGATATATACCAGAGGACACCGCAGCATCCAGAGATATATACCAGAGGACACCGCAGCAACCAGAGATTTATACCAGAGGACACCGCAGCAACCAGAGATATATACCAGAGGACACCGCAGCAACCAGAGATATATACCAGAGGACACCGCAGCAACCAGAGATATATACCAGAGGACACCGCAGCAACCAGAGATTTATACCAGAGGACACCGCAGCAACCAGAGATATATACCAGAGGACACCGCAGCAACCAGAGATATATACCAGAGGACACCGCAGCAACCAGAGATTTATACCAGAGGACACCGCAGCAACCAGAGATATATACCAGAGGACACCGCAGCAACCAGAGATATATACCAGAGGACACCGCGGCAACCAGAGATATATACCAGAGGACACCGCAGCAACCAGAGATATATACCAGAGGACACCGCAGCAACCAGAGATTTATACCAGAGGACACCGCAGCAACCAGAGATATATACCAGAGGACACCGCAGCAACCAGAGATATATACCAGAGGACACCGCAGCAACCAGAGATTTATACCAGAGGACACCGCAGCAACCAGAGATATATACCAGAGGACACCGCAGCAACCAGAGATATATACCAGAGGACACCGCGGCAACCAGAGATATATACCAGAGGACACCGCGGCAACCAGAGATATATACCAGAGGACACCGCAGCAACCAGAGATATATACCAGAGGACACCGCAGCAACCAGAGATATATACCAGAGGACACCGCAGCAACCAGAGGACACCGCGGCAACCAGAGATATATACACCAGAGGACACTGCGGCAACCAGAGATATATACCAGAGGACACCGCAGCAACCAGAGATATATACCAGAGGACACTGCAGCAACCAGAGATATATACCAGAGGACACCGCAGCAACCAGAGATATATACCAGAGGACACCGCAGCAACCAGAGATATATACCAGAGGACACCGCAGCAACCAGAGGACACCGCGGCAACCAGAGATATATACCAGAGGACACTGCAGCAACCAGAGATATATACAAGAGGACACCGCGGCAACCAGAGATATATACCAGAGGACACCGCGGCAACCAGAGATATATACCAGAGGACACCGCAGCAACCGGAGATATATACCAGAGGACACCGCGGCAACCAGAGATATATACCAGAGGACACCGCGGCAACCAGAGATATATACCAGAGGACACCGCAGCAACCAGAGATATATACCAGAGGACACTGCAGCAACCAGAGGACACCGCGGCAACCAGAGATATATACCAGAGGACACCGCAGCAACCAGAGATATATACCAGAGGACACCGCAGCATCCAGAGATATATACCAGAGGACACCGCAGCAACCAGAGGACACCGCGGCAACCAGAGATATATACCAGAGGACACCGCAGCAACCAGAGATATATACCAGAGGACACCGCAGCATCCAGAGATATATACCAGAGGACACCGCAGCAACCAGAGGACACCGCAGCAACCAGAGGACACCGCAGCAACCAGAGGACACCGCAGCAACCAGAGATATATACCAGAGGACACCGCGGCAACCAGAGATATATACCAGAGGACACCGCGGCAACCAGAGATATATACCAGAGGACACTGCGGCAACCAGAGATATATACCAGAGGACACCGCAGCAACCAGAGATATATACCAGAGGACACCGCAGCAACCAGAGATATATACCAGAGGACACTGCAGCAACCAGAGATATATACCAGAGGACACCGCGGCAACCAGAGATATATACCAGAGGACACTGCGGCAACCACACCGCAGCAACCAGAGATATATACCAGAGGACACTGCGGCAACCAGAGATATATACCAGAGGACACCGCAGCAACCAGAGATATATACCAGAGGACACTGCAGCAACCAGAGGACACCGCAGCAACCAGAGATATATACACCAGAGGACACTGCAGCAACCAGAGATATATACCAGAGGACACCGCGGCAACCAGAGATATATACCAGAGGACACTGCGGCAACCAGAGATATATACCAGAGGACACTGCGGCAACCAGAGATATATACCAGAGGACACCGCAGCAACCAGAGATATATACACCAGTGGACACTGCAGCAACCAGAGATATATACCAGAGGACACCGCAGCAACCAGAGATATATACCAGAGGACACCGCAGCAACCAGAGATATATACCAGAGGACACCGCGGCAACCAGAGATATATACCAGAGGACACCGCAGCAACCCGAGATATATACCAGAGGACACTGCAGCAACCAGAGATATATACCAGAGGACACTGCGGCAACCAGAGATATATACCAGAGGACACCGCAGCAACCAGAGATATATACACCAGTGGACACTGCAGCAACCAGAGATATATACCAGAGGACACCGCAGCAACCAGAGATATATACCAGAGGACACCGCAGCAACCAGAGATATATACCAGAGGACACCGCGGCAACCAGAGATATATACCAGAGGACACCGCAGCAACCAGAGATATATACCAGAGGACACTGCAGCAACCAGAGATATATACCAGAGGACACCGCAGCATCCAGAGATATATACCAGAGGACACTGCAGCAACCAGAGATATATACCAGAGGACACTGCAGCAACCAGAGGACACCGCAGCAACCAGAGGACACCGCAGCAACCAGAGGACACCGCAGCAACCAGAGGACACCGCAGCAACCAGAGGACACCGCAGCAACCAGAGGACACCGCAGCAACCAGAGGACACCGCAGCAACCAGAGATATATACCAGAGGACACCGCAGCAACCAGAGATATATACCAGAGGACACCGCAGCAACCAGAGGACACCGCGGCAACCAGAGATATATACCAGAGGACACCGCAGCAACCAGAGATATATACCAGAGGACACCGCAGCAACCAGAGATATATACCAGAGGACACTGCAGCAACCAGAGATATATACCAGAGGACACTGCAGCAACCAGAGGACACCGCGGCAACCAGAGATATATACCAGAGGACACCGCAGCAACCAGAGATATATACCAGAGGACACTGCAGCAACCAGAGATATATACCAGAGGACACTGCAGCAACCAGAGGACACCGCGGCAACCAGAGATATATACCAGAGGACACCGCAGCAACCAGAGATATATACCAGAGGACACCGCAGCATCCAGAGATATATACCAGAGGACACTGCAGCAACCAGAGGACACCGCAGCAACCAGAGGACACCGCAGCAACCAGAGGACACCGCAGCAACCAGAGGACACCGCAGCAACCAGAGGACACCGCAGCAACCAGAGATATATACCAGAGGACACCGCAGCAACCAGAGATATATACCAGAGGACACCGCAGCAACCAGAGGACACCGCGGCAACCAGAGATATATACCAGAGGACACCGCAGCAACCAGAGATATATACCAGAGGACACCGCAGCAACCAGAGATATATACCAGAGGACACCGCGGCAACCAGAGATATATACCAGAGGACACCGCAGCAACCAGAGATATATACCAGAGGACACCGCGGCAACCAGAGATATATACCAGAGGACACCGCAGCAACCAGAGATATATACCAGAGGACACCGCAGCAACCAGAGATATATACCAGAGGACAACGCGGCAACCAGAGATATATACCAGAGGACACCGCAGCAACCAGAGATATATACCAGAGGACAACGCGGCAACCAGAGATATATACCAGAGGACACCGCGGCAACCAGAGATATATACACCAGAGGACACTGCAGCAACCATAGATATATACCAGAGGACACCGCAGCAACCAGAGATATATACCAGAGGACACCGCAGCAACCAGAGGACACCGCGGCAACCAGAGATATATACCAGAGGACACCGCAGCAACCAGAGATATATACCAGAGGACACCGCAGCAACCAGAGGACACCGCGGCAACCAGAGATATATACCAGAGGACACCGCAGCAACCAGAGATATATACCAGAGGACACCGCAGCAACCAGAGATATATACCAGAGGACACCGCGGCAACCAGAGATATATACCAGAGGACACCGCAGCAACCAGAGATATATACCAGAGGACACCGCGGCAACCAGAGATATATACCAGAGGACACCGCAGCAACCAGAGATATATACCAGAGGACACCGCAGCAACCAGAGATATATACCAGAGGACAACGCGGCAACCAGAGATATATACCAGAGGACACCGCAGCAACCAGAGATATATACCAGAGGACAACGCGGCAACCAGAGATATATACCAGAGGACACCGCGGCAACCAGAGATATATACACCAGAGGACACCGCAGCAACCAGAGGACACCGCGGCAACCAGAGATATATACCAGAGGACAACGCGGCAACCAGAGATATATACCAGAGGACACCGCAGCAACCAGAGATATATACCAGAGGACACTGCAGCAACCAGAGATATATACCAGAGGACACTGCAGCAACCAGAGATATATACCAGAGGACACCGCAGCATCCAGAGATATATACCAGAGGACACCGCAGCAACCAGAGATATATACCAGAGGACACCGCAGCAACCAGAGATATATACCAGAGGACACTGCAGCAACCAGAGATATATACCAGAGGACACTGCAGCAACCAGAGATATATACCAGAGGACACTGCAGCAACCAGAGATATATACCAGAGGACACCGCAGCAACCAGAGATATATACCAGAGGACACTGCAGCAACCAGAGATATATACCAGAGGACACTGCAGCAACCAGAGATATATACCAGAGGACACCGCAGCATCCAGAGATATATACCAGAGGACACCGCAGCAACCAGAGGACACCGCAGCAACCAGAGGACACCGCAGCAACCAGAGATATATACCAGAGGACACCGCAGCAACCAGAGATATATACCAGAGGACACCGCAGCAACCAGAGGACACCGCGGCAACCAGAGATATATACCAGAGGACACCGCAGCAACCAGAGATATATACCAGAGGACACCGCAGCAACCAGAGATTTATACCAGAGGACACCGCAGCAACCAGAGATTTATACCAGAGGACACCGCAGCAACCAGAGATATATACCAGAGGACACCGCAGCAACCAGAGATTTATACCAGAGGACACCGCAGCAACCAGAGATATATACCAGAGGACACCGCAGCAACCAGAGATATATACCAGAGGACACCGCAGCAACCAGAGATTTATACCAGAGGACACCGCAGCAACCAGAGATATATACCAGAGGACACCGCAGCAACCAGAGATTTATACCAGAGGACACCGCAGCAACCAGAGATATATACCAGAGGACACCGCAGCAACCAGAGATATATACCAGAGGACACCGCGGCAACCAGAGATATATACCAGAGGACACCGCGGCAACCAGAGATATATACCAGAGGACACCGCAGCAACCAGAGGACACCGCGGCAACCAGAGATATATACACCAGAGGACACTGCGGCAACCAGAGATATATACCAGAGGACACCGCAGCAACCAGAGATATATACCAGAGGACACTGCAGCAACCAGAGATATATACCAGAGGACACCGCAGCAACCAGAGATATATACCAGAGGACACCGCAGCAACCAGAGATATATACCAGAGGACACCGCAGCAACCAGAGGACACCGCGGCAACCAGAGATATATACCAGAGGACACTGCAGCAACCAGAGATATATACCAGAGGACACCGCGGCAACCAGAGATATATACCAGAGGACACCGCGGCAACCAGAGATATATACCAGAGGACACCGCAGCAACCAGAGATATATACCAGAGGACACCGCGGCAACCAGAGATATATACCAGAGGACACCGCGGCAACCAGAGATATATACCAGAGGACACCGCAGCAACCAGAGATATATACCAGAGGACACTGCAGCAACCAGAGATATATACCAGAGGACACCGCAGCATCCAGAGATATATACCAGAGGACACCGCAGCAACCAGAGGACACCGCAGCAACCAGAGGACACCGCAGCAACCAGAGGACACCGCAGCAACCAGAGATATATACCAGAGGACACCGCAGCAACCAGAGATATATACCAGAGGACACCGCGGCAACCAGAGATATATACCAGAGGACACCGCGGCAACCAGAGATATATACCAGAGGACACCGCAGCAACCAGAGATATATACCAGAGGACACTGCAGCAACCAGAGATATATACCAGAGGACACTGCGGCAACCAGAGATATATACCAGAGGACACCGCAGCAACCAGAGATATATACCAGAGGACACCGCAGCAACCAGAGATATATACCAGAGGACACCGCAGCAACCAGAGATATATACCAGAGGACACCGCAGCAACCAGAGATATATACCAGAGGACACCGCAGCAACCAGAGATATATACCAGAGGACACTGCAGCAACCAGAGATATATACCAGAGGACACCGCAGCAACCAGAGATATATACCAGAGGACACTGCGGCAACCAGAGATATATACCAGAGGACACTGCAGCAACCAGAGGACACCGCAGCAACCAGAGATATATACCAGAGGACACCGCAGCAACCAGAGATATATACCAGAGGACACCGCGGCAACCAGAGATATATACCAGAGGACACCGCGGCAACCAGAGATATATACCAGAGGACACTGCGGCAACCAGAGATATATACCAGAGGACACCGCAGCAACCAGAGATATATACCAGAGGACACCGCAGCAACCAGAGATATATACCAGAGGACACTGCAGCAACCAGAGATATATACCAGAGGACACCGCAGCAACCAGAGATATATACCAGAGGACACTGCGGCAACCAGAGATATATACCAGAGGACACTGCAGCAACCAGAGGACACCGCAGCAACCAGAGATATATACACCAGAGGACACTGCAGCAACCAGAGATATATACCAGAGGACACCGCGGCAACCAGAGATATATACCAGAGGACACTGCGGCAACCAGAGATATATACCAGAGGACACCGCAGCAACCAGAGATATATACCAGAGGACACCGCGGCAACCAGAGATATATACCAGAGGACACCGCAGCAACCAGAGATATATACCAGAGGACACTGCAGCAACCAGAGATATATACCAGAGGACACTGCGGCAACCAGAGATATATACCAGAGGACACCGCAGCAACCAGAGATATATACACCAGTGGACACTGCAGCAACCAGAGATATATACCAGAGGACACCGCAGCAACCAGAGATATATACCAGAGGACACAGCGGCAACCAGAGATATATACCAGAGGATACCGCAGCAACCAGAGATATATACCAGAGGACACCGCAGCAACCAGAGATATATACCAGAGGACACTGCAGCAACCAGAGATATATACCAGAGGACACCGCAGCAACCAGAGATATATACCAGAGGACACTGCAGCAACCAGAGATATATACCAGAGGACACCGCGGCAACCAGAGATATATACCAGAGGACACTGCGGCAACCACACCGCAGCAACCAGAGATATATACCAGAGGACACTGCGGCAACCAGAGATATATACCAGAGGACACTGCAGCAACCAGAGATATATACCAGAGGACACTGCAGCAACCAGAGGACACCGCGGCAACCAGAGATATATACCAGAGGACACCGCAGCAACCAGAGATATATACCAGAGGACACCGCAGCATCCAGAGATATATACCAGAGGACACCGCAGCAACCAGAGGACACCGCAGCAACCAGAGGACACCGCAGCAACCAGAGGACACCGCAGCAACCAGAGATATATACCAGAGGACACCGCAGCAACCAGAGATATATACCAGAGGACACCGCGGCAACCAGAGATATATACCAGAGGACACCGCGGCAACCAGAGATATATACCAGAGGACACTGCGGCAACCAGAGATATATACCAGAGGACACCGCAGCAACCAGAGATATATACCAGAGGACACCGCAGCAACCAGAGATATATACCAGAGGACACTGCAGCAACCAGATATATATACCAGAGGACACCGCGGCAACCAGAGATATATACCAGAGGACACTGCGGCAACCACACCGCAGCAACCAGAGATATATACCAGAGGACACTGCAGCAACCAGAGGACACCGCAGCAACCAGAGATATATACACCAGAGGACACTGCAGCAACCAGAGATATATACCAGAGGACACTGCGGCAACCAGAGATATATACCAGAGGACACTGCGGCAACCAGAGATATATACCAGAGGACACCGCAGCAACCAGAGATATATACCAGAGGACACCGCGGCAACCAGAGATATATACCAGAGGACACCGCAGCAACCAGAGATATATACCAGAGGACACTGCAGCAACCAGAGATATATACCAGAGGACACCGCAGCAACCAGAGATATATACCAGAGGACACAGCGGCAACCAGAGATATATACCAGAGGACACTGCAGCAACCAGAGATATATACCAGAAGACACCGCAGCAACCAGAGATATATACCAGAGGACACTGCAGCAACCAGAGATATATACCAGAGGACACCGCAGCAACCAGAGATATATACCAGAGGACACCGCAGCAACCAGAGATATATACACCAGAGGACACTGCAGCAACCAGAGATATATACCAGAGGACACCGCGGCAACCAGAGATATATACCAGAGGACACCGCAGCAACCAGAGATATATACCAGAGGACACTGCAGCAACCAGAGATATATACACCAGAGGACACTGCAGCAACCAGAGATATATACCAGAGGACACCGCAGCAACCAGAGATATATACCAGAGGACACCGCAGCAACCAGAGATATATACCAGAGGACACTGCAGCAACCAGAGATATATACCAGAGGACACCGCAGCAACCAGGGATATATACCAGAGGACACCGCAGCAACCAGGGATATATCTGGCGAACCCCATGTCTGCAGGGATGCTCCCACATGTTTGCGCTGTTCACTTACCTTGGTCATGTAGGTGTGCAGAACCATCTCAGGGGAGAGCTCTCCATCTCTCAGCTTCGCTGTCAGGTCTGACAGGCTTAGGGACAGGATCACTGACTGATCGGTCACTGGATGCTGAAAGGACACAGAGCTGCAGGTCAGCCCCCTGCAGAGTATCGCACATGACGGGAGGTGGTCCTCCTCTCAGCAAGGACCTGGCAGGAGAATCACCTGAGGCGAGCTGAACCAGGCATGACGGTAGATTCTCTGCAACTAAGAATCCTTTAAATACACTGTGCGCCAAAGTCATTACCAAGCTTAGCGACAATCCCTTGGGGGACAGTAATGGCGGCATAATGGTTGTCAGGAACGTCTTATTCTTAAATTTGGAAAAAAGAGACAATGCAGCAGCGCCCTGCAAACCAGATAAAGTACAACGCTGCCATAGTCACAAACATTATGGTGCTAATACTACGCTTTTTTATAAAGGGAGATGCTGGGCCAATGCATTTTGTACAAAACCATCTGAGCCCGTCTGCCGTACGTCAAGGCGATCTCTGTTAGACGGGTCCTAACACTAAATACTACCTGTTATGCGCCATAATGGCCGCCATAAAATTCAGGAAGTGTTGGATCCACGTGCATGCTGGGTCCACTCTGCCAATAACCATTTTTGGTGCCATAACGGCCTGTGCTGGAGATGTGGCCCTCCGGCGGGTCGTGCACTCCTGATCAGCCCGTCTGCCCCATAGGCTGATGTTAATTAGTCTCAGTATAAAGCTGCGGCTGCTCTCACTACATTCATTGGAAGCCGTCTGGCACAAGGAAGGGTATAGAGTGGGCTCAGCATGCATGTTGGTACCTGCATCCCTTGTAATGGAGGCCATTATGGCACCAAAAATGGATAAAAACAGAGTGGACCCAGCATGCATGTGGATCCAACACTTGTGGCGGCCATTATGGCGCATAACAGGTAGTATTTAGTGTTAGGACCCGTCTTACAGAGATCGCCTTGACGTTCGGCAGACGGGCTCAGATGGTTTTGTACAAAATGCATTGGCCAAGCATCTCCCTTTATAAATAAGCATAGCATTCGCTCTATAATGTTTGTGACTATGGCAGCGTTGTACTTTATCTGGTTTGCAGGGTGCTGCTGCATTGTCTCTTTTTTCCCTAGCTCTTTGCCATGGCGGCGTGCACCTGCGCACTGGGAGGTGCTGACTAACCCCCTTTTATTCTTAAATTGACTACATTCAGGGGCAAACAATGGCTAACTGCGGTGAGCTCTCATTGATGGTGGTCTCTGCGGCACTCTTGGGCGAGGTCGGTGACTGCCAAAAATGTTTGCCTATTGCATGATTTAAGAACGGTGATGTCACCTCCTGTATAATATAACTGTTATCTGCAGAGCGGTGATGTCACCTCCTGTGTAATATTACTGATATCTGGAGAGCGGAGATGTCACCTCCTGTATAATATAACTGATATCTGGAGAGCGGTGATGTCACCTCCTGTATAATATAACTGATATCTGGAGAGCGGTGATGTCACCTCCTGTATAATATAACTGATATCTGGAGAGCGGTGATGTCACCTCCTGTATAATATAACTGATATCTGGAGAGCGGTGATGTCACCTCCTGTATAATATAACTGATATCTGGAGAGCAGTGATGTCACCTCCTGTGTAATATAACTGATATCTGGAGAGCGGTGATGTCATCTCCTGTATAGTATAACTGATATCTGGAGAGCGGAGATGTCACCTCCTGTATAATATAACTGATATCTGGAGGGCGGTGATGTCACCTCCTGTATAATATAACTGATATCTGGAGGGCGGTGATGTCACCTCCTGTATAATATAACTGATATCTGGAGGGCGGTGATGTCACCTCCTGTATAATATAACTGATATCTGGAGAGCGCTGATGTCACCTCCTGTATAATATAACTGATATCTGGAGAGCGGTGATGTCACCTCCTGTATAATATAACTGATATCTGGAGAGCGGAGATGTCACCTCCTGTATAATATAACTGATATCTGGAGAGCGGTGATGTCACCTCCTGTATAATATAACTGATATCTGGAGGGCGGTGATGTCACCTCCGGTATAATATAACTGATATCTGGAGAGCGGTGATGTCACCTCCTGTATAATATAACTGATATCTGGAGAGCGCTGATGTCACCTCCTGTATAATATAACTGTTATCTGCAGAGCGGTGATGTCACCTCCTGTATAATATAACTGATATCTGGAGAGCGGAGATGTCACCTCCTGTATAATATAACTGATATCTGGAGAGCGGTGATGTCACCTCCTGTATAGTATAACTGATATCTGGAGAGCGGTGATGTCACCTCCTGTATAATATAACTGATATCTGGAGAGCGGTGATGTCATCTCCTGTATAGTATAACTGATATCTGGAGAGCGGAGATGTCACCTCCTGTATAATATAACTGATATCTGGAGGGCGGTGATGTCACCTCCTGTATAATATAACTGATATCTGGAGGGCGGTGATGTCACCTCCTGTATAATATAACTGATATCTGGAGGGCGGTGATGTCACCTCCTGTATAATATAACTGATATCTGGAGAGCGGTGATGTCACCTCCTGTATAATATAACTGATATCTGGAGAGCGCTGATGTCACCTCCTGTATAATATAACTGATATCTGGAGAGCGGTGATGTCACCTCCTGTATAATATAACTGATATCTGGAGAGCGGAGATGTCACCTCCTGTATAATATAACTGATATCTGGGGAGCGGTGATGTCACCTCCTGTATAATATAACTGATATCTGGAGGGCGGTGATGTCACCTCCGGTATAATATAACTGATATCTGGAGAGCGGTGATGTCACCTCCTGTATAATATAACTGATATCTGGAGAGCGGTGATGTCACCTCCTGTATAATATAACTGATATCTGGATAGCGCTGATGTCACCTCCTGTATAATATAACTGATATCTGGAGAGCGGTGATGTCACCTCCTGTATAATATAACTGATATCTGGAGAGCGGAGATGTCACCTCCTGTATAATATAACTGATATCTGGAGAGCGGTGATGTCACCTCCTGTATAATATAACTGATATCTGGAGAGCGGTGATGTCACCTCCTGTATAATATAACTGATATCTGGAGAGCGCTGATGTCACCTCCTGTATAATATAACTGTTATCTGCAGAGCGGTGATGTCACCTCCTGTATAATATAACTGATATCTGGAGAGCGGAGATGTCACCTCCTGTATAATATAACTGATATCTGGAGAGCGGTGATGTCACCTCCTGTATAGTATAACTGATATCTGGAGAGCGGTGATGTCACCTCCTGTATAATATAACTGAAATCTGGAGAGCGCTGATGTCACCTCCTGTATAATATAACTGATATCTGGAGAGCGGTGATGTCACCTCCTGTATAATATAACTGTTATCTGCAGAGCGGTGATGTCACCTCCTGTATAATATAACTGATATCTGGAGAGCGGAGATGTCACCTCCTGTATAATATAACTGATATCTGGAGAGCGGTGATGTCACCTCCTGTATAATATAACTGATATCTGGAGAGCGGTGATGTCACCTCCTGTATAATATAACTGATATCTGGAGAGCGGTGATGTCATCTCCTGTATAATATAACTGATATCTGGAGAGCGGTGATGTCACCTCCTGTATAATATAACTGATATCTGGAGAGTGGTGATGTCACCTCCTGTATAATATAACTGATATCTGGAGAGCGCTGATGTCACCTCCTGTATAATATAACTGATATCTGGAGAGTGGTGATGTCACCTCCTGTATAATATAACTGATATCTGGAGAGCGCTGATGTCACCTCCTGTATATTATCACTGATATCTGGAGAGCGGTGATGTCATCTCCTGTATAGTATAACTGATATCTGGAGAGCGGAGATGTCACCTCCTGTATAATATAACTGATATCTGGAGGGCGGTGATGTCACCTCCTGTATAATATAACTGATATCTGGAGGGCGGTGATGTCACCTCCTGTATAATATAACTGATATCTGGAGGGCGGTGATGTCACCTCCTGTATAATATAACTGATATCTGGAGAGCGGTGATGTCACCTCCTGTATAATATAACTGATATCTGGAGAGCGCTGATGTCACCTCCTGTATAATATAACTGATATCTGGAGAGCGGTGATGTCACCTCCTGTATAATATAACTGATATCTGGAGAGCGGAGATGTCACCTCCTGTATAATATAACTGATATCTGGGGAGCGGTGATGTCACCTCCTGTATAATATAACTGATATCTGGAGGGCGGTGATGTCACCTCCGGTATAATATAACTGATATCTGGAGAGCGGTGATGTCACCTCCTGTATAATATAACTGATATCTGGAGAGCGGTGATGTCACCTCCTGTATAATATAACTGATATCTGGATAGCGCTGATGTCACCTCCTGTATAATATAACTGATATCTGGAGAGCGGGGATGTCACCTCCTGTATAATATAACTGATATCTGGAGAGCGGAGATGTCACCTCCTGTATAATATAACTGATATCTGGAGAGCGGTGATGTCACCTCCTGTATAATATAACTGATATCTGGAGAGCGGTGATGTCACCTCCTGTATAATATAACTGATATCTGGAGAGCGCTGATGTCACCTCCTGTATAATATAACTGTTATCTGCAGAGCGGTGATGTCACCTCCTGTATAATATAACTGATATCTGGAGAGCGGAGATGTCACCTCCTGTATAATATAACTGATATCTGGAGAGCGGTGATGTCACCTCCTGTATAGTATAACTGATATCTGGAGAGCGGTGATGTCACCTCCTGTATAATATAACTGAAATCTGGAGAGCGCTGATGTCACCTCCTGTATAATATAACTGTTATCTGCAGAGCGGTGATGTCACCTCCTGTATAATATAACTGATATCTGGAGAGCGGAGATGTCACCTCCTGTATAATATAACTGATATCTGGAGAGCGGTGATGTCACCTCCTGTATAATATAACTGATATCTGGAGAGCGGTGATGTCACCTCCTGTATAATATAACTGATATCTGGAGAGCGGTGATGTCATCTCCTGTATAATATAACTGATATCTGGAGAGCGGTGATGTCACCTCCTGTATAATATAACTGATATCTGGAGAGTGGTGATGTCACCTCCTGTATAATATAACTGATATCTGGAGAGCGCTGATGTCACCTCCTGTATAATATAACTGATATCTGGAGAGTGGTGATGTCACCTCCTGTATAATATAACTGATATCTGGAGAGCGCTGATGTCACCTCCTGTATATTATCACTGATATCTGGAGAGCGGTGATGTCACCTCCTGTATAATATAACTGATATCTGGAGAGCGGTGATGTCACCTCCTATATAATATAACTGATATCTGGAGAGCGGTGATGTCACCTCCTGTATAATATACCTGATATCTGGAGAGCGGTGATGTCACCTCCTGTATAATATAACTGATATCTGGAGAGCGGTGATGTCACCTCCTGTATAATATAACTGATATCTGGAGAGCGCTGATGTCACCTCCTGTATAATATAACTGTTATCTGCAGAACGGTGATGTCACCTCCTGTATAATATAACTGATATCTGGAGAGCGGAGATGTCACCTCCTGTATAATATAACTGATATCTGGAGAGCGGTGATGTCACCTCCTGTATAATATAACTGATATCTGGAGAGCGGTGATGTCACCTCCTGTATAATATACCTGATATCTGGAGAGCGGTGATGTCACCTCCTGTAAAATATAACTGATATCTGGAGAGCGCTGATGTCACCTCCTGTATAATATACCTGATATCTGGAGAGCGGTGATGTCACCTCCTGTATAATATAACTGATATCTGGAGAGCGCTGATGTCACCTCCTGTATAATATAACTGATATCTGGAGAGCGCTGATGTCACCTCCTGTATAATATACCTGATATCTGGAGAGCGGTGATGTCACCTCCTGTATAATATAACTGATATCTGGAGAGCGCTGATGTCACCTCCTGTATAATATACCTGATATCTGGAGAGCGGTGATGTCACCTCCTGTATAATATAACTGATATCTGGAGAGCGCTGATGTCACCTCCTGTATAATATACCTGATATATGGAGAGCGCTGATGTCATCTCCTGTATAATATCACTGATATATGGAGGGCGGTGATGTCACCTCCTGTATAATATAACTGATATCTGAAGGGCAGTGATGTCACCTCCTGTATAATATAACTGATAACTGGAGAGCGGTGATGTCACCTCCTGTATAATATAACTGATATCTGGAGAGCAGTGATGACACCTCCTGTATAATATAACTGATATCTGGAGAGCGGTGATGTCACCTCCTGTATAATATACCTGATATCTGGAGAGCGGTGATGTCACCTCCTGTATAATATAACTGATATCTGGAGAGCGCTGATGTCACCTCCTGTATAATATAACTGATATCTGGAGAGCGGTGATGTCACCTCCTGTATAATATAACTGATATCTGGAGAGCGGTGATGTCACCTCCTGTATAATATAACTGATATCTGGAGAGCGGTGATGTCACCTCCTGTATAATATAACTGATATCTGGAGAGCGGTGCTGTCACCTCCCGTATAATATACCTGATATATGGAGAGCGCTGATGTCATCTCCTGTATAATATCACTGATATATGGAGGGCGGTGATGTCACCTCCTGTATAATATAACTGATATCTGGAGGGCGGTGATGTCATCTCCTGTATAATATAACTGATATCTGGAGGGCGGTGATGTCACCTCCTGTATAATATAACTGATATCTGGAGGGCGGTGATGTCACCTCCTGTATAATATAACTGATATCTGGAGAGCGGTGATGTCACCTCCTGTATAATATAACTGATATCTGGAGGGCGGTGATGTCATCTCCTGTATAATATCACTGATATATGGAGGGCGGTGATGTCACCTCCTGTATAATATAACTGATATCTGGAGGGCGGTGATGTCATCTCCTGTATAATATAACTGATATCTGGAGGGCGGTGATGTCACCTCCTGTATAATATAACTGATATCTGGAGAGCGGTGATGTCACCTCCTGTATAATATAACTGATATCTGGAGAGCGGTGATGTCACCTCCTGTATAATATAACTGATATCTGGAGAGCGTTGATGTCACTTCCTGTATAATATAACTGATATCTGGAGAGCGGTGATGTCACCTCCTGTATAATATAACCGATATCTGGAGAGCAGTGATGTCACCTCCTGTATAATATAATCGATATCTGGAGAGCGGTGATGTCACCTCCTGTATAATATAACTGATATCTGGAGAGCGGTGATGTCACCTCCTGTATAATCTAACTGATATCTGGAGAGCGGTGATGTCACCTCCTGTATAATATAACTGATATCTGGAGAGCGGTGATGTCACCTCCTGCATAATATAACTGATATCTGGAGAGCGCTGATGTCACCTCCTGTATATTATCACTGATATCTGGAGAGCGCTGATGTCACCTCCTGTATAATATAACTGATATCTGGAGAGCGCTGATGTCACCTCCTGTATAATATAACTGATATCTGGAGAGCGGTGATGTCACCTCCTGCATAATATAACTGATATCTGGAGAGCGCTGATGTCACCTCCTGTATATTATCACTGATATCTGGAGAGAGGTGATGTCACCTCCTGTATAATATAACTGATATCTGGAGAGCGGTGATGTCACCTCCTGTATAATATAACCGATATCTGGAGGGCGGTGATGTCACCTCCTGTATAATATAACCGATATCTTGAGAGCGCTGATGTCACCTCCTGTATAATATAACTGATATCTGCAGAGCTGTGATGTTACCTCCTGTATAATATAACTGATATCTGGAGAGCGGTGACTTCTCCTCCTGTATAATATAACTGATATCTGGATAGCGCTGATGTCACTTCCTGTATAATATAACTGATATCTGGAGAGCGGTGATGTCACCTCCTGTATAATATAACTGATATCTGGAGAGCGGTGATGTCACCTCCTGTATAATATAACTGATATCTGGAGAGCGCTGATGTCACCTCCTGTATAATATAACTGATATGCGGATAGCGCTGATGTCACCTCCTGTATAATATAACTGATATCCGGAGAGCGCTGATGTCACCTCCTGTATAATATAACTGATATCTGGAGAGCGGTGATGTCACCTCCTGTATAATATAACTGATATCTGGAGAGCGGTGATGTCACCTCCTGTGTAATATAACTGATATCTGGAGAGCTGTGATGTCACCTCCTGTATAATATAACCGATATCTGGAGAGCGGTGATGTCACCTCCTGCATAATATAACCGATATCCGGAGAGCGGTGATGTCACCTCCTGTATAATATAACCGATAGCTGGAGAGGGCTGATGTCACCTCCTGTAAAATATAACTGATATCTGGAGAGCGGTGATGTCACCTCCTGTATAATATAACTGATATCTGGAGAGCGGTGTTGTCATCTCCTGTATAATATAACTGATATCTGGAGAGCGGTGATGTCACCTCCTGTATAATATAACTGATATCTGGAGAGCGCTGATGTCACCTCCTGTATAATATAACTGATATCTGGATAGCGCTGATGTCATCTCCTGTATAATATCACTGATATATGGAGGGCGGTGATGTCACCTCCTGTATAATATAACTGATATCCGGAGAGCGCTGATGTCACCTCCTGTATAATATAACTGATATCTGGAGAGCGGTGATGTCACCTCCTGTATAATATAACCGATATCTGGAGGGCGGTGATGTCACCTCCTGTATAATATAACCGATATCTTGAGAGCGCTGATGTCACCTCCTGTATAATATAACTGATATCTGCAGAGCTGTGATGTTACCTCCTGTATAATATAACTGATATCTGGAGAGCGGTGACTTCTCCTCCTGTATAATATAACTGATATCTGGATAGCGCTGATGTCACTTCCTGTATAATATAACTGATATCTGGAGAGCGGTGATGTCACCTCCTGTATAATATAACTGATATCTGGAGAGCGGTGATGTCACCTCCTGTATAATATAACTGATATCTGGAGAGCGCTGATGTCACCTCCTGTATAATATAACTGATATGCGGATAGCGCTGATGTCACCTCCTGTATAATATAACTGATATCCGGAGAGCGCTGATGTCACCTCCTGTATAATATAACTGATATCTGGAGAGCGGTGATGTCACCTCCTGTATAATATAACTGATATCTGGAGAGCGGTGATGTCACCTCCTGTGTAATATAACTGATATCTGGAGAGCTGTGATGTCACCTCCTGTATAATATAACCGATATCTGGAGAGCGGTGATGTCACCTCCTGTATAATATAACCGATATCCGGAGAGCGGTGATGTCACCTCCTGTATAATATAACCGATAGCTGGAGAGGGCTGATGTCACCTCCTGTAAAATATAACTGATATCTGGAGAGCGGTGATGTCACCTCCTGTATAATATAACTGATATCTGGAGAGCGGTGTTGTCATCTCCTGTATAATATAACTGATATCTGGAGAGCGGTGATGTCACCTCCTGTATAATATAACTGATATCTGGAGAGCGGTGATGTCACCTCCTGTATAATATAACTGATATCTGGAGAGCGCTGATGTCACCTCCTGTATAATATAACTGATATCTGGATAGCGCTGATGTCATCTCCTGTATAATATCACTGATATATGGAGGGCGGTGATGTCACCTCCTGTATAATATAACTGATATCCGGAGAGCGCTGATGTCACCTCCTGTATAATATAACTGATATCTGGAGAGCGGTGATGTCACCTCCTGTATAATATACCTGATATCTGGAGAGCGGTGATGTCACCTCCTGTATAATATAACTGATATCTGGAGAGCGCTGATGTCACCTCCTGTATAATATAACTGATATCTGGAGAGCGGTGATGTCACCTCCTGTATAATATAACTGATATCTGGAGAGCGCTGATGTCACCTCCTGTATAATATAACTGATATCTGGAGAGCGCTGATGTCACCTCCTGTATAATATACCTGATATCTGGAGAGCGGTGATGTCACCTCCTGTATAATATAACTGATATCTGGAGAGCGCTGATGTCACCTCCTGTATAATATACCTGATATCTGGAGAGCGGTGATGTCACCTCCTGTATAATATAACTGATATCTGGAGAGCGCTGATGTCACCTCCTGTATAATATAACTGATATCTGGAGAGCGGTGATGTCACCTCCTGTATAATATACCTGATATATGGAGAGCGCTGATGTCATCTCCTGTATAATATCACTGATATATGGAGGGCGGTGATGTCACCTCCTGTATAATATCACTGATATATGGAGGGCGGTGATGTCACCTCCTGTATAATATAACTGATATCTGAAGGGCAGTGATGTCACCTCCTGTATAATATAACTGATAACTGGAGAGCGGTGATGTCACCTCCTGTATAATATAACTGATATCTGGAGAGCAGTGATGACACCTCCTGTATAATATAACTGATATCTGGAGAGCGGTGATGTCACCTCCTGTATAATATACCTGATATCTGGAGAGCGGTGATGTCACCTCCTGTATAATATAACTGATATCTGGAGAGCGCTGATGTCACCTCCTGTATAATATAACTGATATCTGGAGAGCGGTGATGTCACCTCCCGTATAATATACCTGATATATGGAGAGCGCTGATGTCATCTCCTGTATAATATCACTGATATATGGAGGGCGGTGATGTCACCTCCTGTATAATATAACTGATATCTGGAGGGCGGTGATGTCATCTCCTGTATAATATAACTGATATCTGGAGGGCGGTGATGTCACCTCCTGTATAATATAACTGATATCTGGAGGGCGGTGATGTCACCTCCTGTATAATATAACTGATATCTGGAGAGCGGTGATGTCACCTCCTGTATAATATAACTGATATCTGGAGGGCGGTGATGTCATCTCCTGTATAATATCACTGATATATGGAGGGCGGTGATGTCACCTCCTGTATAATATAACTGATATCTGGAGGGCGGTGATGTCATCTCCTGTATAATATAACTGATATCTGGAGGGCGGTGATGTCACCTCCTGTATAATATAACTGATATCTGGAGGGCGGTGATGTCACCTCCTGTATAATATAACTGATATCTGGAGAGCGGTGATGTCACCTCCTGTATAATATAACTGATATCTGGAGAGCGTTGATGTCACTTCCTGTATAATATAACTGATATCTGGAGAGCGGTGATGTCACCTCCTGTATAATATAACCGATATCTGGAGAGCAGTGATGTCACCTCCTGTGTAATATAATCGATATCTGGAGAGCGGTGATGTCACCTCCTGTATAATATAACTGATATCTGGAGAGCGGTGATGTCACCTCCTGTATAATCTAACTGATATCTGGAGAGCGGTGATGTCACCTCCTGTATAATATAACTGATATCTGGAGAGCGGTGATGTCACCTCCTGCATAATATAACTGATATCTGGAGAGCGCTGATGTCACCTCCTGTATATTATCACTGATATCTGGAGAGCGCTGATGTCACCTCCTGTATAATATAACTGATATCTGGAGAGCGCTGATGTCACCTCCTGTATAATATAACTGATATCTGGAGAGCGGTGATGTCACCTCCTGCATAATATAACTGATATCTGGAGAGCGCTGATGTCACCTCCTGTATATTATCACTGATATCTGGAGAGAGGTGATGTCACCTCCTGTATAATATAACTGATATCTGGAGAGCGGTGATGTCACCTCCTGTATAATATAACCGATATCTGGAGGGCGGTGATGTCACCTCCTGTATAATATAACCGATATCTGGAGAGCGCTGATGTCACCTCCTGTATAATATAACTGATATCTGCAGAGCTGTGATGTTACCTCCTGTATAATATAACTGATATCTGGAGAGCGGTGACTTCTCCTCCTGTATAATATAACTGATATCTGGATAGCGCTGATGTCACTTCCTGTATAATATAACTGATATCTGGAGAGCGGTGATGTCACCTCCTGTATAATATAACTGATATCTGGAGAGCGGTGATGTCACCTCCTGTATAATATAACTGATATCTGGAGAGCGCTGATGTCACCTCCTGTATAATATAACTGATATGCGGATAGCGCTGATGTCACCTCCTGTATAATATAACTGATATCCGGAGAGCGCTGATGTCACCTCCTGTATAATATAACTGATATCTGGAGAGCGGTGATGTCACCTCCTGTATAATATAACTGATATCTGGAGAGCGGTGATGTCACCTCCTGTGTAATATAACTGATATCTGGAGAGCTGTGATGTCACCTCCTGTATAATATAACCGATATCTGGAGAGCGGTGATGTCACCTCCTGTATAATATAACCGATATCCGGAGAGCGGTGATGTCACCTCCTGTATAATATAACCGATAGCTGGAGAGGGCTGATGTCACCTCCTGTAAAATATAACTGATATCTGGAGAGTGGTGATGTCACCTCCTGTATAATATAACTGATATCTGGAGAGCGGTGTTGTCATCTCCTGTATAATATAACTGATATCTGGAGAGCGGTGATGTCACCTCCTGTATAATATAACTGATATCTGGAGAGCGCTGATGTCACCTCCTGTATAATATAACTGATATCTGGATAGCGCTGATGTCATCTCCTGTATAATATCACTGATATATGGAGGGCGGTGATGTCACCTCCTGTATAATATAACTGATATCCGGAGAGCGCTGATGTCACCTCCTGTATAATATAACTGATATCTGGAGAGCGGTGATGTCACCTCCTGTATAATATACCTGATATCTGGAGAGCGGTGATGTCACCTCCTGTATAATATAACTGATATCTGGAGAGCGCTGATGTCACCTCCTGTATAATATACCTGATATCTGGAGAGCGGTGATGTCACCTCCTGTATAATATAACTGATATCTGGAGAGCGCTGATGTCACCTCCTGTATAATATAACTGATATCTGGAGAGCGCTGATGTCACCTCCTGTATAATATACCTGATATCTGGAGAGCGGTGATGTCACCTCCTGTATAATATAACTGATATCTGGAGAGCGCTGATGTCACCTCCTGTATAATATACCTGATATCTGGAGAGCGGTGATGTCACCTCCTGTATAATATAACTGATATCTGGAGAGCGCTGATGTCACCTCCTGTATAATATAACTGATATCTGGAGAGCGGTGATGTCACCTCCTGTATAATATACCTGATATATGGAGAGCGCTGATGTCATCTCCTGTATAATATCACTGATATATGGAGAGAGGTGATGTCACCTCCTGTATAATATAACTGATATCTGGAGAGCGGAGATGTCACCTCCTGTATAATATAACTGATATCTGGGGAGCGGTGATGTCACCTCCTGTATAATATAACTGATATCTGAAGGGCAGTGATGTCACCTCCTGTATAATATAACTGATAACTGGAGAGCGGTGATGTCACCTCCTGTATAATATAACTGATATCTGGAGAGCAGTGATGACACCTCCTGTATAATATAACTGATATCTGGAGAGCGGTGATGTCACCTCCTGTATAATATACCTGATATCTGGAGAGCGGTGATGTCACCTCCTGTATAATATAACTGATATCTGGAGAGCGCTGATGTCACCTCCTGTATAATATAACTGATATCTGGAGAGCGGTGATGTCACCTCCCGTATAATATACCTGATATATGGAGAGCGCTGATGTCATCTCCTGTATAATATCACTGATATATGGAGGGCGGTGATGTCACCTCCTGTATAATATAACTGATATCTGGAGGGCGGTGATGTCATCTCCTGTATAATATAACTGATATCTGGAGGGCGGTGATGTCACCTCCTGTATAATATAACTGATATCTGGAGGGCGGTGATGTCACCTCCTGTATAATATAACTGATATCTGGAGAGCGGTGATGTCACCTCCTGTATAATATAACTGATATCTGGAGGGCGGTGATGTCATCTCCTGTATAATATCACTGATATATGGAGGGCGGTGATGTCACCTCCTGTATAATATAACTGATATCTGGAGGGCGGTGATGTCATCTCCTGTATAATATAACTGATATCTGGAGGGCGGTGATGTCACCTCCTGTATAATATAACTGATATCTGGAGGGCGGTGATGTCACCTCCTGTATAATATAACTGATATCTGGAGAGCGGTGATGTCACCTCCTGTATAATATAACTGATATCTGGAGAGCGTTGATGTCACTTCCTGTATAATATAACTGATATCTGGAGAGCGGTGATG
This sequence comes from Bufo bufo, assembly GCF_905171765.1. NCBI lineage: Eukaryota > Metazoa > Chordata > Amphibia > Anura > Bufonidae > Bufo > Bufo bufo. Next base: position 102,723 of record NW_024401173.1, read on the forward strand.
TCACCTCCTGTATAATATAACCGATATCTGGAGAGCAGTGATGTCACCTCCTGTGTAATATAATCGATATCTGGAGAGCGGTGATGTCACCTCCTGTATAATATAACTGATATCTGGAGAGCGGTGATGTCACCTCCTGTATAATCTAACTGATATCTGGAGAGCGGTGATGTCACCTCCTGTATAATATAACTGATATCTGGAGAGCGGTGATGTCACCTCCTGCATAATATAACTGATATCTGGAGAGCGCTGATGTCACCTCCTGTATATTATCACTGATATCTGGAGAGCGCTGATGTCACCTCCTGTATAATATAACTGATATCTGGAGAGCGCTGATGTCACCTCCTGTATAATATAACTGATATCTGGAGAGCGGTGATGTCACCTCCTGCATAATATAACTGATATCTGGAGAGCGCTGATGTCACCTCCTGTATATTATCACTGATATCTGGAGAGAGGTGATGTCACCTCCTGTATAATATAACTGATATCTGGAGAGCGGTGATGTCACCTCCTGTATAATATAACCGATATCTGGAGGGCGGTGATGTCACCTCCTGTATAATATAACCGATATCTGGAGAGCGCTGATGTCACCTCCTGTATAATATAACTGATATCTGCAGAGCTGTGATGTTACCTCCTGTATAATATAACTGATATCTGGAGAGCGGTGACTTCTCCTCCTGTATAATATAACTGATATCTGGATAGCGCTGATGTCACTTCCTGTATAATATAACTGATATCTGGAGAGCGGTGATGACACCTCCTGTATAATATAACTGATATCTGGAGAGCGGTGATGTCACCTCCTGTATAATATAACTGATATCTGGAGAGCGCTGATGTCACCTCCTGTATAATATAACTGATATGCGGATAGCGCTGATGTCACCTCCTGTATAATATAACTGATATCCGGAGAGCGCTGATGTCACCTCCTGTATAATATAACTGATATCTGGAGAGCGGTGATGTCACCTCCTGTATAATATAACTGATATCTGGAGAGCGGTGATGTCACCTCCTGTATAATATAACTGATATCTGGAGAGCTGTGATGTCACCTCCTGTATAATATAACCGATATCTGGAGAGCGGTGATGTCACCTCCTGTATAATATAACCGATATCCGGAGAGCGGTGATGTCACCTCCTGTATAATATAACCGATAGCTGGAGAGGGCTGATGTCACCTCCTGTAAAATATAACTGATATCTGGAGAGCGGTGATGTCACCTCCTGTATAATATAACTGATATCTGGAGAGCGGTGTTGTCATCTCCTGTATAATATAACTGATATCTGGAGAGCGGTGATGTCACCTCCTGTATAATATAACTGATATCTGGAGAGCGCTGATGTCACCTCCTGTATAATATAACTGATATCTGGATAGCGCTGATGTCATCTCCTGTATACTATCACTGATATATGGAGGGCGGTGATGTCACCTCCTGTATAATATAACTGATATCTGGAGGGCGGTGGTGTCACCTCCTGTATAATATAACTGATATCTGGAGGGCGGTGATGTCACCTCCTGTATAATATAACTGATATCTGAAGAGCGGTTATGTCACCTCCTGTATAATATAACTGATATCTGGAGAGCGCTGATGTCACCTTCTGTAAAATATAACTGATATCTGCAGAGCTGTGATGTCACCTCCTGTATAATATAACTGATATCTGGAGAGCGTTGATGTCATTTCCTGTATAATATAACTGATATCTGGAGAGCGGTGATGTCACCTCCTGTATGATATAACTGATATCTGAAGAGAGCGGTGATGTCACCTCCTGTATAATATAACTGATATCCGGAGAGCGCTGATGTCACCTCCTCTATAACATAACTGATATCCGGAGAGTGGTGATGTCACCTCCTGTATAATATAACTGATATCTGGAGAGCGGTGGTGTCACCTACTGTATAATATAACTGATATCTGAAGAGCGGTTATGTCACCTCCTGTATAATATAACTGATATCTGGAGAGCGGTGATGTCACCTCCTGTATAATATAACTGATATCTGGAGAGCGGTGATGTCACCTCCTGTGTAATATAACTGATATCTGGAGAGCTGTGATGTCACCTCCTGTATAATATAACCGATATCTGGAGAGCGGTGATGTCACCTCCTGTATAATATAACCGATATCCGGAGAGCGGTGATGTCACCTCCTGTATAATATAACCGATAGCTGGAGAGGGCTGATGTCACCTCCTGTAAAATATAACTGATATCTGGAGAGCGGTGATGTCACCTCCGGTATAATATAACTGATATCTGGAGAGCGGTGTTGTCATCTCCTGTATAATATA
>NW_024401174.1:0-104563 GCF_905171765.1 Bufo bufo
GGGGGAGTGGAGCTGAAGGCACCGGGGGAGTGGAGCTGAAGGCACTGGGGGAGTGGAGCTGAAGGCACTGGGGGATAGTGGAGCTGAAGGCACTGGGGGATAGTGGAGCTGAAGGCAATGGGGGATAGTGGAGCTGAAGGCACTGGGGGATAGTGGAGCTGAAGGCACTGGGGGGAGCTGATGCACTTGGGCTGATCGCACAGGGGGGAACGAAGGGTGTTGGGGACTGATGGCAGGGGGTCTTATGAGTTTTTATAAAGGAAAACAATCTATTAATTTATTTTTTCTTATTAGATTACTCGATTAATTGTAAAAAATTATCGATAGACTACTCAATTTCTAAAATAATCGTTTACTGCAGCCCTAAAATGAACAGTGGGCACTGACCTCAAGCTGGAATGTGGGCTGTTCATTATACACTCGTACAAAAATCTCCCCCACAATGAGCTCCTTGGCGTGATCACTGAACACAAAATCCGCTCCATAGCTTTTATCACATTCCCCCTGCAAAAGAAAGTATAAATCTAAGTAAATTTTTTATCACATTGTGTATATTATAAGTCAATGAGTTTTCCTCATTAACTATTAGAAAAGTTTTATTTTTTATTTTTATAAAATATATATATTTTTTCTTACTCGTCTTGTCATGCTTTCTTGTTCAGATTCAAGAAATTCCAAAAGCTCAGCTCTGGTACCATTGTTCCATATCAAGTAGGGGCTTTCTGTGTTACAGTTCAACATTTTGAGGATCTAGGATGTAAAAAATAACAGAATTGATATATACCATAAATATATCATATACCATCCCGCCTACATTTGGCAACCAAAGGTAGTAAGAATTATGTAACCAGCCTGCTTTGCTGTTTCTATGACTCCCATTCACTTCTATGGGAGCTACGGAAACAGGTAGCAGCTGGTGTGAGGATTGTGGATATTAGTATAGATCCTTCTTACTATACCTCTTCTGGAGATGACACCGAGAGTTTCCTGGCAACATAAGGAGTAAGCATCCCCACCAAGCTTTTCCGTACAGACGGATTTTCAGGGGTTACTTGATCGCCTATTAAATATCCCCCTAATCGGCTTAAAGCAAGAAGGCTGAGCTTGGCAAGACTGTTGGCAACTTCCTGTCAAACAGTGAGAAAGATGCAGTAAATCAGCATGCTGGGATAACGCAGGAAAGGACAATGTGGTTCTGACAACTTGTTTGCCACATATCATTTATCACAATAATGTCGGAACTTATTTCATATTATCTTCCGAACGATGAGCGTATAAAAATTTAGATTTTGTGGAAAGATAGAGACCTAACCTGGGATTGCAGGACTCCGGGACAAGCCGCTTAATCATTCACAGATGCTAATTACATGTTTGGTTATATTTTTGGGCTTGTAAGACTTACCATTGGTTAAATTCACATGTGGCAGATCTGTTGCAGAAATGTCTGCATCTAAAAAAATCCATTCTATACATGTAAAAAGGGTTGTTTCTGCAGGGTGTGCACAGGTTTCTGCAAGCCCTACTGAGCTTAAAGGGCTTCTGTCACCCCACAAAAGTCTTCTTTTTTTTTTTTGGATAGTTACATTCCTTATAGCGCGATATAGGAGAATATAATCTTGTCACTTACTTTCATGCGACCGTTTCTTTAGAAAACGAAGTTTTATAATATGTAAATCCGGTCTCTACCAGCAAGTAGGGCGTATACTTGCTGGTAGCCGCAGCAGAAAACCGCCCCCTCGCCGTGTTGATTGACAGGGCCAGCCGTGATCTCCTCCTCCGGCCGGCCCTGTCAGTATTTCAAAAATCGCGCGCCTCTGTTCATTCGGCGCAGGCGCTATGAGATGAGGAGGCTCGTCTCCTCAGAACTCCCTCAGTGCGCCTGCGCCGATGACGTCTTCTCTTTCGGTGATGTCATCGGCACAGGCGCACTGAGGGAGTTCTGAGGAGACGAGCCTCCTCATCTCATAGCGCCTGCGCCGAATGAACAGAGGCGCGCGATTTTTGAAATACTGACAGGGCCGGCCGAAAGAGGAGATCACGGCTGGCCCTGTCAATCAACACGGCGAGGGGGCGGTTTTCTGCTGCGGCTACCAGCAAGTAGACGCCCTACTTGCTGGTAGAGACCGGATTTACATATTATAAAACTTCGTTTTCTAAAGAAATGGCCGCATGAAAGTAAGTGACAAGATTATATTCTCCTATATCGCGCTATAAGGAATGTAACTATCCAAAAAAAAAAAAAAGACTTTTGTGGGGTGACAGAAGCCCTTTAAGATAGAAATGTATGCAACAAATCTGCTGGGTGTGAATATAGCGTTACAATGACAGAACTGCACTACTGTGCAATATTGTGATGTGGGTGATCAATATCCTGTAAATACTGTGCTGTAAAGCCCCCTTGAACTTTATTTTTAAAGACTATGAACACCTTCAGGGGCATTTTTATGATTGCACTGTACTCCTTTTGGGCTAAAAATCATTTTTTATTGGCCTTTATTAAAAACCCTGCTCATAATACATACATCATTATTACTGGACTTCTGGGGATGCATTAGAGCCAGTCAATAGAAAAAAAAAAAAAAAATCTCCACCTTGATCATTATGTTATTAATGGGAAATTATACCTGACTTCAGACTGGGTGGCAGCTTGTTGCAGACATCGTATCTGAGCAATAAAGAGTATAAAGAGAGATTATTAGTATACATACCTGTTGATTTGTGTCTTCATTCTTCTGAATACCACTTTCCTCCAACGTAAAGTCATAGTTGAAAGGATAAATAAGCAGGTGCCACAAAATCCCTGCATGGAACAAATGTGTTTGCAGAAAGAAATCAACTGCAAAGGAGCTGACACATTCCACGGCCAGTGAAGCCAGTCTCTGGACTTTCTGTGAAGACACATGTTAGATGTTTTAGGAGCACTGGACAGGGATCTTATTGGAACAAAATTGGAATGAAAGCTGATGTGCACCTGTACAATCCTCACTGGTCCTTGAGGCAGGACATGGATGAAAACACTGTGAGTAATGTTAAAGAGGACCTGTATCCTCTCCTGACATGTCTTAGTAACTACTTGCATTCCCCATGTAATAAAAATTCTGGAGCATCTATTCCTATGACTCTACAAAGAACCATTCCTTTATTATTACTTCTAGAAGTTTATGAATAAATTACTAGCAGTTTGCAAAGAAGGACCAGGTGGGAATGTATCTCTGCACAGTCTGACACTGGCAGCACTGATTGGACAGTGTCAGACTGTGCAGGGATACAACCCCCAATTGGACCTTTATTGCAAAATGCTAGCAATTCATATTTCTAGAAGGAATAATAAAGGAATCTCATGCACTTTGCTGGCACTGTATTACACTGCAGTTTTTCCTCATGAGAATTTGAGAGTAATCCACATCGTGTGCAGGTACCCTAAGAAGCACTTTAGCAGCGTCTTTCTAGTAAGTGTTGGGTTTTCAGAGCCTACTGTGCCACTGATAAAAAAATTTGACATGTTGCTACGGTATGTCTCAGAAAATTACTATAACTGCATGTATACTGTAATGAACAAGGCACACATCTTTACTATTGTACGTGGGTGGCGGGCTGGCATTCAGATGCCACAATAATGGGCTAGCTGTTTTTCCAGTGACTCAACCATGAAAACATGCACATTTTCGATGTGATGCCTACTTCAGGGACCTGTGCAATTTTTTGTATGTTCCCTGGGCAAAGTAAACATGGTGCAACAAGTTGAACTGGTATCCTACAAAAGGTAACACGAAGCACCTGCACAAAATCCCCAGAGACACAATCGTTAGTTATCTACACAAATGTCTTCATCATTGCTAGGGCAGTGATCCTCTTAGGCATAGTCTAGGGGTTCATTCAGACAACCGTATGTATTTTGCGGTCCGCAAAACATTCATGTGACATCCGTGATGCATACTTTTTTTGCAGATCCATTGTAACAATGCCTATCCTTTCTGCAAAACGGACAAGAATACGACATGTTCTAACTTTTTGAGGGACTACTGAATGGACACACAGATGTAGACAGTACACTGTGTGCTGTCCACATTTTTTGCGGACCCATTGAAATTGATCTGGAAAAAATGCGAATCTGATGTGCACCAAAAATACGCTTCTGTGAATGAATCCTAATCCAAGGCCTCTGACAGTAGTGGTCAGAAGTCTAGGGTAAAGGTCCCTCTACACAGGCTAACACAGCAGGCAATTATATGCCTGCTCATTACAAAAGGTGATTTTGTACATGCAGCAATCACATCATCTGTATGGGGAAAGAGAGATCACTGCTACAATCGCTTGTCCCCCATAAAGATTCAGTCTTTCTGTCCGACAGATCCCTGTTAACAGAACGATCTGCTGCCCAGAAGAGATGATTTAGGTAACCACATCAGTGATGTTTTCATCCGATGAACAAACGTTTGCTTTTAATGAGGTGATCAGTGGCACGATATGTTTCACGAACTTTGATGTTAAAGAGCAGAAATAAAATTGATCTTCCACAATATTACATCAATAAATCCACAAACCCACACACAGCAGAGTAAAGTTAGTGAAACTGACACTTACCTTGCCATAATAGAATACTCTACATATATCTTTAATGATGGTTGGCATCTCTATAATCTTCTCTCTGCACTCCTCAAATTGAGCTGCTACACTGAAACACTTGCATATATGTCCACACACCTGGAAAAAATCATTAATACTCTATTAGTACTGACTGAACTCACCATTCTAGGGAACAGGAGGAATTAAATTTGCCGTTCTAATGTACATACTGTGCATCAGAAGCATACATATATTTTATGGGTACTTGCACCAAAACTTAGTATACCGCACCCCCCAATCCCGATTTTCTGACTAATTTACAATTTATTTATTTTTTTGGAGTGGAGTCATCTATTTTATTCAACGTCTAGGTAGGGTAAAGCGTAACGTGCTTCATAAATATGCTGCTCTTTGTGAACACAGTAGGGAAAAGTCACTGTCACATTTGACCAAGACAGCTGATGGGTTAAATGTCTGTGATTGTGTGAAACAGCAGTCAACTACTTGTTATGGAGCTCGCTCCACTCCGGACAGGCATCATCATTAAAACGAGATTTTTGTGAAACTCACCTGTAAAATCTCTTTCTCGCATAGTTCATTGGGGGACACAGGACCGTGGGTATATGCTGCCACTAGGAGGCGACACTAGGCTGAAAAGTGATAACTCCTCCCCTGCCGGCTATACCTACTCTAGCCTGGAGAGAGCATATCAGTTTGTGCCCAAGCAATAGGAGTAGGAGAAAAAAAAACATACGGTAAACAACCAAATAACTGACTAATGCCAGTCGGATAGAACCAGAACTGAGGGCCATACCGGCTCCTCAACGCCAGCATTTACGGCAAACAGAAATTACTGGGTGGGAGCTGTGTCCCCCAATGAACTAAGCGAGAAAGAGATTTTCCAGGTGAGTTTCACAAAAATCTAGTTTTCTCGCTTGTATCATTGGGGGACACAGGACCGTGGGACGTCCTAAAGCAGTCCACGGGGAGGGAAACAAACCACACGCCCATGGAGAAAAAACGACCTCAAGGACGCGTAACCCACTGCCGCCTGCCAGACCTTGCTGCCTGGAGCAGCAGCCGCCCGTAGGAAGACACCCGGGAAAACTAGGTGAACGTGTGCCCGGAAGACCAAGATTCTGCCTTCTACGACTGGAAAGCTGCTGCATGACGGAGATAAATCAGAGAAACGCTGGTCAGGTGGGCCGGGAGCAGAACGCCCAAGTAGCTGTTAAACGGATAAACCTGGAAAACAGCCCTTGGAGGCAGTCAGCTTTGACAAAGACCTCCAGGACAAAATTGGTAAAAGTCCGTACAGCAGAAAGCGCTAGTCATGGACAAGCAAACCTCGGAGGCCAAATCACATGGCTGAAAGAGAGCTAGGTTTGTAGAATGCGAGGGAGAAAGAAGAGAAATCCATGTCTGTGAGGAGGTGGAAGGGCGACTACCTCCTGCAAAGAAGGAGGATACTGGGCGGAGCACTGCCTTATGTTCCTGCTAAAAGAAAAAGGTACGAACAAGAAGGCGTATTAACTCCGAAAACTGCCACCAAAACGCTGGCTCGTGGCCGCAACTGTGGGAGTAGAACTAAAATCCAGGTCCGCCGGATCCTCCTCTGGCCAAGAGAACGCTCCCTAGGAAGCGGAATATTGGTAGACCAATGTCCTTACAGCTGTAGGGGCTTGTGGTGAGAATTCTAGCGAGAAAAGCTGCTTGAGAAACCACAGAGAAAAAAACGCCTGAGCCGGGAATGTCCTGCTGCAGGCCAAAGAACCAATACCTCGCAGAAAGGTAAAGGCAAAGCCAATGGGAGCATCATCGGTGATGGGAAGCCCCGTCAGTGACCCTAAATTCACCATGTGTCAACCCTGCCTGGAAAGGCGGATGAGTGGCACAAAGATGAGAGAAAAACTCTTGCCGGGTGGAGTGCGAATACGACATCCAACACCTCCACCATTCCAGAGGAACCCTGGGTGCGTGGAAAAAATGGAGATGGGCTTCCAGAATTGTACGACCCATGGCAACTGGACAGCCAGACAGAGGAGGGACAGGGAAGGAAAAGTGTGTTCCCTCCCAGGGACGAAACCCTTAATAGCGGTGAAAAGGCGTGACGGACACACGCTCTAGCCATCATGGGAGACTCAGTCCACCACTGTAATGAGCAGTGAAAGAATGACCACCGTTGGCTTGGGGTGACGTAGACATTATTCATATCAGAAGAGAGGTAGCACCGATGGTGTCACAGCATCAACCATTAAAAATCCAAGTCCCGCTTATAACGGCAACCTAGTGGTTGACGAGTGCCGCAGGGACTAAGCCACCCAGTAGAACGCACTCGAAGGTAGGTGCTGATCAGCAATGGCAATTACGCCATCGCCACGCATGAGTTGACTACAGAAGGACAACAGTTGCCAGAGCAACAGGCACTCATAGGTAGTGTAAACCAGAAAGAGGCCAGAGCTAAAGCCCATTGCCTCCGAGACTGACGCTCTACAGAATCTATAGGTAATACAATACTCCGCCTGAAGATGAGGCCATACAAGGGAAGCCACAAGAGTAATGCTAACGCCATACTCCAGCAGAGGAGGAGGCCACACCGTAGAGGTCGCCGATTCCAGTTTCAGAAGAATCCGTCACCTGACGAAAAAACTGTGCAGCAGGAACCCTAGCATGTAATGGTGACGCAAACACCCCTTGTGCAGTAGGAGCTACTGCATGCTCCGCCAGTGTAACATGAAAAGGGCGCTGAACAGGAGCAACCGCCGAAGCAGTGGTAGGGTAGAACCCTTACCTGAGGGGGCTGCCCCACTACAGCGATTACGATCATCTAGCTCTAGCGTGAAGACTTTCCATGCGAAGGAAACGCCCCTTGTAGTGGTCACTGCAGAGTGCTAGCATAACACCCTCACCTAGATAAGGAAGAGTGGTGAACAAGAACCCATAGTCAATGGAATACTCTGCTTGCTGGATTGTAAACACAGCATTCTGGATAATGTGATTGACCTGAACGGTGGATGCCCATGGGGATGGGGGGTCTCTAGGACACATAAGAGTTGCTGGGAGACCCCCCTGAGAGCACAAAGGTCGACATTTTCGTGCCCTCAACCCGTGCCGGAAGAACAGAAGGATACGATCTGGAAATAGAATCCCGTGGCCGTATCCATATGCCACTAGAAGGAGAGTACCGGGTACAAGAGGTACCGACTGTTGACACGGACTACTTTGAAGGAAGCCAGGCATCTAGTGTCGCGGCAAAGTTAAATTATAGCACGCAAAAAATGCTAGTGATTACCCCGTAAAGGAACATTTGTAGAGGGTAATGCCATAGAAAGCATGTGATGGCAAATGACTGATGGAATAGCATCCAGTGGTAGTGCGATCCTCTGGTTAAGAAAGGGGGTAGCACGATAGCCAGAAACACAATCCACAGAAGTGTAATTACCCCACCTATGGATGGGGGGGGGATGACTACGGTAAGCACTGCACTCAGTGGCAGAGCAATCACTCGACCTATTACAGGGAGTAACGTATTCAGCAAGTACTGTAACCCGAGGTAGTGCAAGCACCTCACCTACCGAAGGGGTAACGCATACAGCAGGAACGAGTTCAGTACCCGGCGGGAAGTGTCCATTACTTCACCCAAGTAAGGAGGCAATGTATACGTAAACACTGCAACGGCAGTGAGAATGCCATAATGCCACCTATATAAGAGACTAATACATACAGACAGTACTGTGCCTAGTGGAACTGCAATTCCGCCACCTGAATAACTGAACCCCCCCTCCGGAACTAACCCCTCCAGGGGGCGGGTTTTTGCGTGATCCTAAGGGAGGAAGGGTGGGAGTGCGAAGGTGAGCCAGGAGGAAATATGCCCTGCTCTGGCCCGCTCGTGCGCAGTTCCACCTCTCAGCCTCTAGCCCATGGCTGTCGCAGGACGCGCCGGTATTGATATAACAACCAAACTACCCCAGGGTTGGAATGGAACTTCTAAAGGTCCACTTACTAGATTGCGCAGGCGGAGATCTATCAGCCAAACGACCCAGGAGGGTGGATTGGGAATTTCCAGAGGTCTTAAAAATTTCAGTTGTTCTGCACCGGCTTTGCGCAGGTGGAGCCCTATCGACCCAACGGCCTCAGAGGGCGGATTGGGAAACCTTCAGATCTACTCCACTGAATTTTTGCAGGAGGAGCATTATCAACCAAACGGCCCGGAGGGCGGATTGGGAATCATTCAGATGTACTCCACTGGATTTGCACAGTTGGAGCATCATCAACCAAACAGCCTCAGAGGGCGGATTGGGAATCCTTCAGATTTACTCCACTGGCTTGCGCAGGTGGAGCCATATCAACCAAACTGCCCGTAGGGTGGATTGGGAATCCTTCAGATGTACTCCCCTGGATTTTTATCACCCAAACGGCCCCGGAGGGCGGATTGGGAACCCTTCAGATGTACTCCACTGGCTTTGCCCAGGTGGAGCACTATCAATCAAACTGCCCGTAAGGAGGATTGGGAATCCTTCAGATGTACTCCACTGGATTTTGCGCAGTTGGAGCATTATCAACCAAACGGCCCCGGAGGGCGGATTGGGAACTGTGAGAAACCCTCCACTATCCGGGACGGACACAGGCCCTGGGCATAGAGAGCTCGGTCTGTGAGGAGGGCAGGCCTGTATGGGCGCACTTCTTTATTTTAAAAAAAAATATATATATATTTATTTTTTTATTATTTAACCGGGTCAGGACCTAACCTCAAATGGACAAGGGGCAGGAAAGGCTGCATACTGCAATATTAAGGCACATCGTGCCTGCAGATAGAGACCCAGGGTAAGGGTAATCTGGTCACTGGATTAGGAAGGGTTAAACTGTCCAAGGACCGGGGCGGAGCCAGCTGGCTCCAGAGGAGAAATGGACCCGCCCCTCCATACTTGGGGGTGGAAGTTGCGGCCTAGAAGGCCGCAAAGCCGGGAACTAAAGTTTTATGCAGGCTGACCGGAACTCTCCGCCAGCCGAACACAGCGGTACCTGGATCTGTGCAAGAATGAGGCCACCTGTGCCCACTGGCCGCGGAAGCCCGCCCTGTGGGCCGGGAGAAAAACAGCATGGCCGGGAAGAAACCGGAAGGCCCGAATGAAGCCGGGGCCTAGATTTGTGGTGCCCGGCCGACTGGGATCTCCGCTCCGCCACAAACCAGGTCCGCCGGATCCGGGAAACGGAGGTACCCCGAACGGCACTAGCAGGCGCCAAGATTATACCTGCCAAAAAGGTACCGTGTTTGACCGACCGGGGAGCTCGCCTGGTCGGTCTGAGAAAAGGGGGCACGGAAAGGAGCGCAGCGGCGCCAGTTTCTGAGTGTCCCCTGCCCGATATGAGCCACGTTAGATCGGAGGGGGTGTAGAGGGAGAATCTAAAATGCCGCCGCCGGGTTTAGGATTAACCCCTTCATTACCTCTATGAGGTGATATGCGGCGACTGGTGGAGGACTCGCAGCCTCCTTAAAAAAGGGCCATGGTGTGAGGGGGACAGTAATATTCACCTGTCTTCATCTGTGGTCTTCACCCTTAGTCTTGTACCAGCAGGGCCACCCCACGACCACTGGCACCAGGCGTCCGGGCAGAGAAGGGCTGGAGAGGAGGTGGCCCTCTTTCTGGCAGGAAGCAGGGGAGCGAGGCTGCCCTGGTCCGCTTTGTCTTCTTGGGGGAGGCAGGGCGGTGGAACAAGCAACACCAGCCAGCCTCCCAGGGAGACAGGGACGCAAGCGTGCCTGTGCCCCATCCATGAAATCTGTGAAAAATAACAAAATGAAGAAAATCAAAAAAGGCCACCCTGCTAAGCAGGGAGGTCTGCCTCCTACGACACTAAGCTAAAAACTGATATGCTCTCTCCAGGCTAGAGGGGGTATAGCCGGCAGGGGAGGAGTTATCACTTTTCAGCCTAGTGTCGCCTCCTAGTGGCAGTAAGCAGCTATACCCACGGTCCTGTGTCCCCCAATGATACAAGCGAGAAAGACCCGACATCTGCCGTACTATTACGGCGGATGTCGAGAAGGAGTTAATAACTGGAAAACACTGTTATACACTTAAAGAGGTCCTTTCACTAGATTAAAAAATCTAAACTAACTATACAGGTTCTTCTCAAAAAATTAGCATATTGTGATAAAGTTCATTATTTTCTGTAATGTACTGATAAACATTAGACTTTCATATATTTTAGATTCATTACACACAACTGAAGTAGTTCAAGCCTTTTCTTGTTTTAATATTGATGATTTTGGCATACAGCTTATGAGAACCCAAAATTCCTATCTCAAAAAATTAGCATATTTCATCCGACCAATAAAAGAAAAGTGTTTTTAATACAAAAAAAGCCAACGTTCAAATAATTAAGTTCAGTTATGCACTCAATACTTGGTTGGGAATCCTTTTGCAGAAATGACTGCTTCAATGCGACGTGGCATGGAGGCAATCAGCCTGTGGCACTGCTGAGGTGTTATGGAGGCCCAGGATGCTTCGATAGCGGCCTTAAGCTCATCCAGAGTGTTGGGTCTTGCGTCTCTCAACTTTCTCTTCCCAATATTCCACAGATTCTCTATGGGGTTCAGGTCAGGAGAGTTGGCAGGCCAATTGAGCACAGTAATACCATGGTCAGTAAACCATTTACCAGTGGTTTTGGCACTGTGAGCAGGTGCCAGGTCGTGCTGAAAAATGAAATCTTCATCTCCATAAAGCTTTTCAGCAGATGGAAGCATAAAGTGCTCCAAAATCTCCTGATAGCTAGCTGCATTGACCCTGCCCTTGATAAAACACAGTGGACCAACACCAGCAGCTGACATGGCACCCCAGACCATCACTGACTGTGGGTACTTGACACTGGACTTCAGGCATTTCCCTCTCCCCAGTCTTCCTCCAGACTCTGGCACCTTGATTTCCGAATGACATGCAAAATTTGCTTTCATCCGAAAAAAGTACTTTGGACCACTGAGCAACAGTTCAGTGCTGCTTCTCTGTAGCCCAGGTCAGGCGCTTCTGCCGCTGTTTCTGGTTTAAAAGTGTCTTGACCTGGGGAATGCGGCACCTGTAGCCCATTTCCTGCACACGCCTGTACAGGGTGGCTCTGGATGTTTCTACTCCAGACTCAGTCCACTGCTTCCGCAGGTCCCCCAAGGTCTGGAATCGGTCCTTCTCCACAATCTTCCTCAGGGTCCGGTCACCTCTTCTCGTTGTGCAGCGTTTTCTGCCACACTTTTTCCTTCCCACAGACTTCCCACTGAGGTGCCTTGATACAGCACTCTGGGAACAGCCTATTCGTTCAGAAATTTCTTTCTGTGTCTTACCCTCTTGCTTGAGGGTGTCAATGATGGCCTTCTGGACAGCAGTCAGGTCGGCAGTCTTACCCATGATTGCGGTTTTGAGTAATGAACCAGGCTGGGAGTTTTTAAAAGCCTCAGGAATCTTTTGCAGGTGTTTAGAGTTAATTAGTTGATTCAGATGGTTAGGTTAATAGCTCGTTTAGAGAACCTTTTCATGATATGCTAATTTTTTGAGATAGGAATTTTGGGTTTTCATGAGCTGTATGCCAAAATCATCAATATTAAAACAAGAAAAGGCTTGAACTACTTCAGTTGTGTGTAATGAATCTAAAATATATGAAAGTCTAACGTTTATCAGTACATTACAGAAAATAATGAACTTTATCACAATATGCTATTTTTTTTTAAAGAACCTGTATAGATAGGCATTAAGCAGAGAGGCATGTAGGGCTGCAACGATTAATCGATAATATATAAAAGTTATCGGGAATAATCGTTATCGAATAATTTGTTGCTATGCGGGCGGGAGCGGGCGGGAGCGGGCGGGAGCGGGCGGTCAGGCGCTATGCCTGCGGGTCCTTGAACTTTAAATCAGCGCATCTTTATTACCTTACAATGAAGCTCCAGTAACGGGCAGAGTGGGCGGCAGCGTAACGTCACTCACTCACGTGACGCACCTGCTTCATTCATAAAGTGGGAGGAGCAGGCACGTCTCGTGAGTGAGTGACGTTACGCCGCCGCCCGCTCTGCCCGTTACTGGAGTTTCATTGTAACGTACTAAAGATGCGCCGATTTAAAATTCAAGTAAAAGTTACTGCCAGAATAGTCTACTGCTGTGAGCGGCGGGGCCGGGGCTGTTATGGGGAGGGGGATCTGTGCACTGTTATGGGAGGGGGATCTGTGGATGGCACTGTTATGTGGAGGGGGATCTGTGGATGACCCATATAGCATAAGATGCTATATAGTGTCATCCACAGATCCCCCTCCCCATAACAGTGCCATCCACAGATCCCCCTCCCCATAACAGTGCACAGATCCCCCCCATTAGTTGCTATGTCGCTGTGCGCTTCATGCCCCCGCATATCATAGCATATCATGAGATCATACGAGTGTATCACTGTACAGCAGCGGCGGCATGAAGCGCACGGCGCCATAGCAACCAAGGACGCCGTGCGCTCTGTTAGCGCAATTCATGCGCTTCTCCTTCTTCTTTGTGTGGTGCCAAATCAATTAGAAGTATAAGTATGTGCATGCCATACAGCTTTATAATGAGACCAGACACAGTAGGTGGTTTCATGAAAGCATCTTCTCATCTTCCCTGAGCAATGATAGAAGAGCAGGCGAGAGAGCCTTTTATTCACAGTACATTCACTTAAATAGCAGACATGACATCACAAAAGGGGTGTTCCTTAAGAAGAGACTATTGGCTCCTTAACCTGATAGGAGTGGTTTCACTGAGTCTATAGGTGTATTTGAAGACTGTAATGTAATCCCCTCTTCCCCCTCCCTCATTGACCTTCTCATACATATGGTTTGCAGCCATCTAGTGGACAGAAATGTGCACTACAGAATATTCTCATTATATATGCGTAAAATAATAAATCCTTCTCTCACAGCTCCTGCTGTCAGAAGGAATCCCGGCCGGGTTACCACGGACCGCTCTCGGCCGCGGAACACGGCCGTGTGCATGAGGCCTAACAGTGCCATCCACAGATCCCCCGCCCCATAACAGTGCCATCCACAGATCCCCCTCCCCATAACAGTGCCATCCACAGATCCCCCTCCCCATAACAGTGCCATCCACAGATCCCCCTCCCCATAACAGTGCCATCCACAGATCCCCCTCCCCATAACAGTGCCATCCACAGATCCCCCTCCCATAACAGTGCCATCCACAGATCCCCCTCCCCATAACAGTGCCATCCACAGATCCCCCTCCCCATAACAGTGCCATCCACAGATCCCCCTCCCCATAACAGTGCCATCCACTGATCCCCCTCCCCATAACAGTGCCATCCACAGATCCCCCTCCCCATAACAGTGCCATCCACAGATCCCCCTCTCCATAACAGTGCCATCCACAGATCTCCCTCTCCATAACAGTGCCATCCACAGATCCCCCTCTCCATAACAGTGCCATCCACAGATCCCCCTTCTTATAAGGCCCCTTGCAGACGAGCGTGTCCGGATGCGTTCCGGCAAACCCACGCGAGTAGGTACCCAATTGCAGTCAGTTTTGACTGCGATTGCGTTCCGATGTTCAGTTTTTATCACGCGGGTGCAATGTGTTTTGCACGCGCGTGATAAAAAACTGACTGTGGTACCCAGACACGAACTTCTTCACAGAAGTTCAGGTTTGGGTTAGTTGTAGTGTAGATTGCATTATTTTCCCTTATAACATGGTTATAAGGGAAAATAATAGCATTCTGAATACAGAATGCATAGTACGATAGGGCTGGAGGGGTTAAAAAAAATTAATAAATAATTTAACTCACCTTAATCCACTTGTTCGCGCAGCCGGCATCTCTTCTGTCTTGTTCTGTGAGGAATAGGACCTTTGATGACGTCACTACGATCATCACATGGTCCGTCACATGATCCATCACTATGGTGATGGATCATGTGACGGACCATGTGATGAACGTAGTGACGTCATCAAAGGTCCTATTCTTCACAAAAGAGGACAGAAGAGATGCCGGCTGCGCGAACAAGTGGATTAAGGTAAGTTAAATTATTTATTTATTTTTTTTAACCCCTCCAGCCCTATTGTACTATGCATTCTGTATTCAGTATGCTATTATTTTCCCTTATAACCATGTTATAAGGGGAAATAATAATGATCGGGTCCCCTTCCTGATCGTCACCTAGCAACCGTGCGTGAAAATCGCACTGCATCCCCACTTGCTTGCGGATGCTTGCGATTTTCACGCAACCCTATTCATTTCTATGGGGCCTGCGTTACGTGAAAAACGCACAAAGAGGAGCATGCTGCGATTTTCACGCAATGCACAAGTGATGCGTGAAAATTACCGCTTATGTGCACAGCCCCATAGAAATGAATGGGTCCGGATTCAGTGCGGGTGCAATGCGTTCACCTCACGCATTGCACCCGCGCGGAAATCTCGCCCGTGTGAAAGGGGCCTAACAGTGTCATCCACAGATCCCCCTCTCCATAACAGTGTCATCCACAGATCCCCCTCTCCATAACAGTGTCATCCACAGATCCCCCTCTCCATAACAGTGTCATCCACAGATCCCCCTCTCCATAACAGTGTCATCCACAGATCCCCCTCTCCATAACAGTGTCATCCACAGATCCCCCTCTCCATAACAGTGTCATCCACAGATCCCCCTCTCCATAACAGTGTCATCCACAGATCCCCCTCTCCATAACAGTGTCATCCACAGATCCCCCTCTCCATAACAGAGCCATCCACAGATTCCCCCCCATAACAGTGCCATCCACAATTTGTTTTAATATGGCCTTTGAACATAATTTTTCAAGTAAAATCATATAAACCCCTTTTTTGTCATTTTTTTTTTCTTTTCCCCCGATTAATCGATGATATTATCGACAACTAATCGATTATTCAAATACTCGTTAGCTGCAGCCCTAGAGGCATGGCTAAGGCTCAGTTCACACCTTAGCGTTTTACAGCGCGTTCCTACGCGCTGTAAAACGCTCGACAAGGAGAAACCAATGCTTCCCTATGGGAATGGTTCTCACCTGGGCGTTTTACAGCGCGTACGATCGCGCTGTAAAACGCCCGACGCTCACACAAGTACAGGAGCGTTTTTTTTGGGCGCTTGTCGCGCGTTCCCGTACATAGACTTTCGGGAACGCGCGACACTGTGTGTACACTTGTCTCTGTATGCGCGCTTGTAAACGCCCGTACAATCGCGCATACAGAGCGCTCCTTTCAGAACGCTCAGGTGTGAACTGAGCCTTAGTGTTAAAAGAAATTTGCTGCGGCATGCCGCTGATAGTACCCATCCTTAGTCATACCTCTCAACTTTTAAAAAGCCTTTCTGCTATATTATCTGCATCTATAAAGTTACTGTTCCATCTGTGGTGTTAAATCTGACTGCAGGTAAGACTTTTATGGCATATCCACAAGAGTCCAATAGATTCAGATCCCACCATGGTTCCCATAGAAGTAAATGGAGAGGGCAATACATGTGGGTTCACATCTCCATACACTACCATAGGCAAATGAATCTCTGTTCTCAAGACTTTTATGGTAAATCCACATTAAAATTAGAGATCGGAATACCCCTTTAAATGATGTCTGCACTGTATTGCAGGTTTACCCCATGGTTGCTACATGGGAATGTATCCTTAGTAACAGATTACCCATCTTTCATGATATTGCCCAGCTGCCTAACTGCTCCACTCAGCAACAGCAGAGGCTTAGAGGGAACATTGGTTGTTAACAGTAATTGCAGTGTCGCGATCCTCATTACACAGTGTACTCATAGCAGGTGGTTGTCATTACCAACAGGACAGCCTGTTGAATCGGGCCACATTGCATGTCATGGTTTACATTAGCATAGGATTGTTTTGGGTATCAAATTTTCGATACCCAATCGATACTTTTATCTGGTATCGACCTCGATACCGGGATTTGCCTTTTTTTTGATACTAGGCTTTGCTATTGCACAGTCTAGTATCAGAGAACATGGAGCGCGCTGCTCTCAGCGTGCTTCGTGTTCTCCTCAGCAGCACAGGGGGGAAGGAAGCAGTCTCTCCCTCCCCCCTGTGCCGCCACCACTAATGAGGAGAGAGGGGCGGGCGCACTGCGCCACCAATGAAAGTAAACGTTTAATACAAATTCAGAAGCTGCGATCAGCGGCAGTTAACCCCTCAGGTGCCGCACCCGCCTCCTGTATTAAATGTTAGTTATCAGGCATGCTCAACTTGCGGCCCTCCAGCTGTTGTAAAACTACAACTCCCACAATGCCCTGCTGTAGGCTGATAGCTGTAGCTGTTCGGGCATGCTGGGAGTTGTAGTTTTGCAACAGCTGGAGTGCCGCAGGTTGAGCATGCCTGTTAATTATCATTGGTGGGGCAGTGCGCCCTCCTCCCCAGTATTAAAATCATTGATGGCGCAGTGCGCCCCCTCCACTCTACCCCCCAGTATTAAAATCATTGGTGGCGCAGTGCGCCCCCTCCCCCCACTCCACAGTATTAAAATCATTGGTGGTAGTGGCCACAGGGTCCCCTCCCCCCTCTTCATTGGTGGTGTAGTGGCAGCTTCTGATCGGAGCCCCAGCAGTGTAATCGGTTACCATGGCAGCCAGGATGCTTCTGAAGCCCTGGCTGCCACGGTAAGCTCACTGCTGCTGTGTGCACAAAGCACAGGGCAGCAAGGAGAGTGTGAAGTAAAAAAAAAACAACCAAAATATTAAGTATAAATCACCCCCTTTCCCAATTTTACATATGAAATATATAAACAATAAAAAAATAAACATAGTACATATCGCCACGTCCGAAAAGTCCAAACTATTAAAATATTTAAAAAATGTCCTATGTGGTGAACGCCATAACAGAAAATAAATAAATAAAAACTGCGTGATTCGCCATTTTTTTGTCATCTTGTTCCCCCAAAAAATAGAATCAGACTGTTCTATTATGGGCCGGATGTTCCATAAAATGCGGAATGCACAAGGCTTTTTTTGGTGTTTTATTTTTTTTTGCGTGGTATCGAATGGTATCAAGTATCGCAATACTTTTTTATGGTATCGAAACCAATCAAAATTATGGTATCGAAACAACCGTACATTAGCAGGGCTTCCTTCCCTGCATTCACAGTAGATGGTTTCAGGGTGTATCAGGATAGCTGGGTCACAGTCTCTGGTCAACAACTAAATCCAGAGTATCTAGCTCAGGCCTACCCACATTACAGCCTCTAGGCAGGAAGTGGTCCATAACCTGCTATTCAGGGAGGTCTCTTTTACCATATCAAGCGCTCACTCCAGCAAATGCGATCAGTGCCAACAATCCAGAGCAAGTCCATCACTAGATCTTTCAGCAGGCAAACCACAACCATGGATCCTCATCAATGCTAACTAACTCACGGCCGATGCACCTTGGCCCTCTGCCATACACTGACTGTTCCCTAGGCTCTGATCTCCTCCTGTTTTTATGAACTGACCCACCTGCAACCTATGCAGTGCAATGCTACAGGATTAGCATGTCTGACTCTTGACCTAAGCCAACCTATGTCACCACCTCCACATTCCATTTACAGCCTTAGGACTCATGCACATGACCATAGCTGTTTTTGTGATCTGCAAAACATGGATACCGGCCAAATGCGTTCTGCATTTTGTGGAACAGAATGTCCGGCCCATAATAGAACATTCCAATCCACGTTTTTTGTATTTCGGATGTGGACCCATTAACACCGTGTGCTGTCTGTATCCATATGTCTGGTCCGTGGCACCTGCAAAAATATAGCACATATCCTATTCTTGTCCATATCACGGGCAAGGATAGGGCTGTTCTGTTATGGGAAAGACGTTCTGTTTCGCAAAATGCGGAACGCACATGGCTGATATCCGTGTTTTGCGGATCTGCACAACAGGCTACAGTTGTGTGCATGAGCCCTTAAAGGACACATTCAAATGCAGTACAGCACATTCCAATCTTCACATACCTTACTATGCCCATTGCAACAACACTACCTTACATAGCATCATAAATCAATATACCGTAATGCTATACGACCCCGGCAGTGCTGGAAGTTCAGGCCAGGTGTGGCAAGACACTCGCTTGTCTGAAAGGGGCCTAAGGGGTCCCTAAATGCTCTGACAATAGTAATCAAGGCACCCTTTATAAAGCCTTAGACCTTATTCACACTGTTCGTTCAGTGATTTATATAAATGATTTTGAGCCAAAACGAGGTGAGGCTCTAAACACAACAGGGACACATCTCTCCATTATACCTTATTTCTGTCTGGAAGTAACAAAAGCGCATGTGCGAAGATACTAGAGCCGTCACATCGAATACAAACACAGCGGGACAAGTGGATCGGTGAGATGTACCTGATAACTGTGTACAATGCGTCATTTACACTGTATCCCTTGATATCTAAGTATCGTGAGTCCCAGCTGATATTTTAATAATAGCGCTTCAATTCTACTGCACCCCTTGATGTCGACACATCGCAGGTACCAGCTGACATCAAGAAACCGTGAGGAGGGGTAAAAAGCGCTAATGCACATACAGACTATGGCACAGGATCGATCACACATCAAATAACAGCAGGCACTGAAATACATGAATTAAAAGACATTTTTATCATACATTTTTTTTCTATATGCGAGAGCTCCACATCTAGATAGCAGATAAGGGACCGTGACAGCATTTATTAATGTTGATATAGTAATGGTATTTGATATGTAGTATAAGTATAAATGTGATTATTAAATGTTATGGTTTTACTGTGAGCTAGCTGCATTTGTTTTACATGTGATAATTAGTTTGCCAGGTGAGCCCAATTAAAAGAAAACTACTTTTAAAGGCTATGTACACCTTTTGTGGCTTTTTTTATTTATTATTATTATTGCATTGTATTCATTTTGAGCTAAAAATCTTTTTTTTTTAATTGGTTTATTAAAAAATATTGAGCCTTTTCCCTGCACAGCTTTGAATTTCTCTAGTAGTTGGTTCAGAATTTTCTCTCTGCTCCGTGAGGGAGCTAACGGGTTCCTTAGTTCTGATCTCTGAGCTTATAAACACTCATTATAGCTCAATTCTTATCTTACTGATAAGAATGTGGCTTAAATAAGTGTTTATGACCTTTAGTAATTTGCAGATAAGGGTTATTAGCCGAAAAGCGACAAATAGTGCAATGCCTTTGGGCAAGGTATGAAAACATTAGATATTTCACAATAAATTAAGCGTAATGAAGAGATTTGTGACTGGTTCATGCAGATAAAGGCATAATGAAGAAGGTTTCTGCCAGACAAAAACATCAGATTAACCACCTCAGCCCCCAGTGCTTAAACACCCTGAAAGACCAGGCCACTTTTTACACTTCTGACCTACACTACTTTCACCGTTTATTGCTCGGTCATGCAACTTACCACCCAAATGAATTTTACCTCCTTTTCTTCTCACTAATAGAGCTTTCATTTGGTGGTATTTCATTGCTGCTGACATTTTTACTTTTTTTGTTATTAATCGAAATTTAACGATTTTTTTGCAAAAAAATGACATTTTTCACTTTCAGTTGTAAAATTTTGCAAAAAAAACGACATCCATATATAAATTTTGCTCTAAATTTATATTTCTACATGTCTTTGATAAAAAAAAATGTTTGGGTAAAAAAAAAATGGTTTGGGTAAAAGTTATAGCGTTTACAAACTATGGTACAAAAATGTGAATTTCCGCTTTTTGAAGCAGCTCTGACTTTCTGAGCACCTGTCATGTTTCCTGCGGTTCTACAATGGCCAGACAGTACAAACACCCCACAAATGACACCATTTCGGAAAGTAGACACCCTAAGGTATTCACTGATGGGCATAGTGAGCTCATAGAACTTTTTATTTTTTGTCACAAGTTAGCGGAAAATGATGATTTTTTTTTTTTTTCTTACTAAGTCTCATATTCCATATTCACAAAGTTATTGTGGATAGCTCACCACTTTCCTCTGTATGGCAACGGTGCTCTAGCCAGAAAACTGATCACCCAATCAGTCAAGAGCAAGAAAAAATGAATAAAAAAGTGGCTGGCACTCACTATATGGTTCACATCAACAGCATTTAATAGCTTCCCACTCAAAATTGGAGTGTGGACAGCATGGATAAAACAGCGTATAATCAACACAATACAATTACAATAATAAAATATGCATTAAAAATATATATCTAAAAAAAGGTACAGTACACTGATAATTGATGGAGCAGTAGTCCTCTTAATATCAAGCCACCTTGTATACTATCTGGTGCTTGAGTATAGTGCCAAGAGTTCACTGTTGCTAATAGCAAGAAATACAGGTGTCTTCTCAACACAACGCATGTAAATCCAGATCTGTAATTGGGAATGCTGGTTCTTTAAATAACGCTAAAAGTTAACGTGGGAACCTCTAAATTCCACAATAGGTGTGCGGTGGATCTTTTGCTTAATGCTGATAGCAAATGATACAAGTGTCCTTTCAACACAGCGAATGCAAATCCGGATCTATTAATAGGAGTGCTGGCTCTTTAAATAGCGTTAGATGTTAGCATAGGAACCTCTAACTTCCCACAGTAAATGCGCGGTGGACCTTTTGCTCAATGTTGAGAAAGTCTCCGGTCCCTTCGGTGTTCAGTGCTGTGGGGAATAGGTATGCTTACCGGTATAGATGAGAGTCCCCGGCAGTCCCGTCTCCCAGCTTACCGCACCGCTCGAGAATACTTCCGGCGTCCGCGCCGCTTGGTCTCTGTCACGTGTTTGATCCAAGGTATCGCGGGACTTGGTTACTTAGTTCCGGGTTCCTGTGGGAAGTAGTCACGTTGAATGGAAAGGTGGAGCGCTCCAACTTTTGAAACTTCTTATAAGATCTTGATCATATCAATATCCTTATGATGAGCAGAGGTATGACGCCAGACGCGTTTCGGGGACTTCTCTCCCCTTCCTCAGTGGCCATCACTCATATTCCACTAACTTGTGACAAAAAATAAAAACTTCCATGAACTCACTATGCCCATCAGCGAATACCTTGGGGTGTCTTCTTTCCAAAATGGGGTCACTTGTGGGGTAGTTATACTGCCCTGGCATTCTAGGGGCCCAAATGTGTGGTAAGGAGTTTGAAATCAAATTCTGTAAAAAATGACCAGTGAAATCCGAAAGGTGCTCTTTGGAATATGGGCCCCTTTGCCCACCTAGGCTGCAAAAAAGTGTCACACATCTGGTATCTCCGTACTCAGGAGAAGTTGGGGAATGTGTTTTGGGGTGTCATTTTACATATACCCATGCTGGGTGAGAGAAATATCTTGGTCAAATGCCAACTTTGTATAAAAAAATGGGAAAAGTTGTCTTTTGCCAAGATATTTCTCTCACCCAGCATGGGTATGTGTAAAATGACACCCCAAAACACATTCCCCAACTTCTCCTGAATACGGAGATACCAGATGTGTGACACTTTTTTGCAGCCTAGGTGGGCAAAGGGGCCCATATTCCAAAGAGCACCTTTCGGATTTCACTGGTCATTTTTTACAGAATTTGATTTCAAACTCCTTACCACACATTTGGGCCCCTAGAATGCCAGAGCAGTATAACTACCCCACAAGTGACCCCATTTTGGAAAGAAGACACCCCAAGGTATTCGCTGATGGGCATAGTGAGTTCATGGAAGTTTTTATTTTTTGTCACAAGTTAGTGGAATATGAGACTTTGTAAGGGAAAAAAAAAAAATCATCATTTTCCACTAACTTGTGACAAAAAATAAAACATTCTAGGAACTTGCCATGCCCCTCACGGAGTACCTTGGGGTGTCTTCTTTCCAAAATGGGGTCACTTGTGGGGTAGTTATACTGCCCTGGCATTTTCCAGGGGCCCTAATGTGTTGTAAGTAGGTAAATGACCTGTGAAATCCGAAAGGTGCTCTTTGGAATGTGGGCCCCTTTGCCCACCTAGGCTGCAAAAAAGTGTCACACATCTGGTATCGCCGTATTCAGGAGAAGTTGGGGAATGTGTTTTGGGGTGTCATTTTACATATACCCATGCTGGGTGAGAGAAATATCTTGGTCAAATGCCAACTTTGTATAAAAAAAATGGGAAAAGTTGTCTTTTGCCAAGATATTTCTCTCACCCAGCATGGGTATATGTAAAATGACACCCCAAAACAC
Organism: Bufo bufo; assembly: GCF_905171765.1. Classification (NCBI taxonomy): domain Eukaryota; kingdom Metazoa; phylum Chordata; class Amphibia; order Anura; family Bufonidae; genus Bufo; species Bufo bufo. The sequence continues at coordinate 22,710 of NW_024401174.1, forward strand.
ATTCCCCAACTTCTCCTGAATACGGAGATACCAGATGTGTGACACTTTTTTGCAGCCTAGGTGGGCAAAGGGGCCCATATTCCAAAGAGCACCTTTCGGATTTCACTGGTCATTTTTTACAGAATTTGATTTCAAACTCCTTACCACACATTTAGGCCCCTAGAATGCCAGGGCAGTATAACTACCCCACAAGTGACCCCATTTTGGAAAGAAGACACCCCAAGGTATTCGCTGATGGGCATAGTGAGTTCATGGAAGTTTTTATTTTTTGTCACAAGTTAGTGGAATATGAGACTTTGTAAGGGAAAAAAAATAAATAAAAAAAATCATCATTTTCCAGTAACTTGTGACAAAAAATAAAAAATTCTAGGAACTTGCCATGCCCCTCACGGAGTACCTTGGGGTGTCTTCTTTCCAAAATGGGGTCACTTGTGGGGTAGTTATACTGCCCTGGCATTTTCCAGGGGCCCTAATGTGTTGTAAGTAGGTAAATGACCTGTGAAATCCGAAAGGTGCTCTTTGGAATGTGGGCCCCTTTGTCCCACCTAGGCTGCAAAAAAGTGTCACACATCTGGTATCGCCGTATTCAGGAGAAGTTGGGGAATGTGTTTTGGGGTGTCATTTTACATATACCCATGCTGGGTGAGATAAATATCTTGGTCAAATGCCAACTTTGTATAAAAAAATGGGAAAAGTTGTCTTTTGCCAAGATATTTCTCTCACCCAGCATGGGTATATGTAAAATGACACCCCAAAACACATTCCCCAACTTCTCCTGAGTACGGAGATACCACATGTGTGGCACTTTTTTGCAGCCTAGATGCGCAAAGGGGCCCACATTCCTTTTATGAGGGCATTTTTAGACATTTGGATCCCAGACTTCTTCTCACGCTTTAGGGCCCCTAGAATGCCAGGGCAGTATAAATACCCCACATGTGACCCCATTTTGGAAAGAAGACACCCCAAGGTATTCAATGAGGGGCATGGCGAGTTCATAGAAAAAAAAATTTTTTGGCACAAGTTAGCGGAAATTGATTTTATTTATTTTTTTCTCACAAAGTCTCTCTTTCCGCTAACTTGGGACAAAAATTTCAATCTTTCATGGACTCAATATGCCCCTCACGGAATACCTTGGGGTGTCTTCTTTCCGAAATGGGGTCACATGTGGGGTATTTATACTGCCCTGGCATTCTAGGGGCCCTAAAGCGTGAGAAGAAGTCTGGAATATAAATGTCTAAAAAATTTTACGCATTTGGATTCCGTGAGGGGTATGGTGAGTTCATGTGAGATTTTATTTTTTGACACAAGTTAGTGGAATATGAGACTTTGTAAGAAAAAAAAAAAAATTTCCGCTAACTTGGGCCAAAAAAATGTCTGAATGGAGCCTTACAGGGGGGTGATCAATGACAGGGGGGTGATCAATGACAGGGGGGTGATCAGGGAGTCTATATGGGGTGATCACCCCCCTGTCATTGATCACCCCCCTATAAGGCTCCATTCAGATGTCCGTATGTGTTTTGCGGATCCGATCCATGTATCCGTGGATCCGTAAAAATCATACGGACATCTGAATGCAGCCTGACAGGGGGGGTGATCAATGACAGGGGGGGTGATCAGGGAGTCTATATGGGGTGATCACCACAGTCATTGATCACGCCCCTGTAAGGCTCCATTCAGATGTCCGTATGCGTTTTGCGGATCCGATCCATCTATCAGTGGATCCGTAAAAATCATGCGGACATCTGAATGGAGCTTTACAGGGGTGTGATCAATGACAGGGGGGTAATCAATGACAGGGGGGTGATCAGGGAGTCTATATGGGGTGATCACCACAGTCATTGATCACGCCCCTGTAAGGCTTTATTCAGACGTCCGTATGCGTTTTGCGGATCCGATCCATCTATCAGTGGATCCGTAAAAATCATGCGGACATCTGAATGGAGCTTTACAGGGGTGTGATCAATGACAGGGGGGTAATCAATGACAGGGGGGTGATCAGGGAGTCTATATGGGGTGATCACCACAGTCATTGATCACGCCCCTGTAAGGCTTTATTCAGACGTCCGTATGCGTTTTGCGGATCCGATCCATCTATCAGTGGATCCGTAAAAATCATGCGGACATCTGAATGGAGCTTTACAGGGGTGTGATCAATGACAGGGGGGTAATCAATGACAGGGGGGTGATCAGGGAGTCTATATGGGGTGATCAGGGGTGATCAGGGGCTAATAAGGGGTTAATAAGTGACGGGGGGGGGGGGTGTAGTGTAGTGTAGTGGTGCTTGGTGCTACTTTACTGAGCTACCTGTGTCCTCTGGTGGTCGATCCAAACAAAGGGGACCACCAGAGGACCAGGTAGCAGGTATATTAGACGCTGTTATCAAAACAGCGTCTAATATACCTGTTAGGGGTTAAAAAAATCACATCTCCAGCCTGCCAGCGAACGATCGCCGCTGGCAGGCTGGAGATCCACTCGCTTACCTTCCGATCCTGTGTGCGCGCGTTCACAGGAAATCCCGGCTCGCGCGAGATGACGCATATATGCGTGACTCTGCGCAGGGCTGCCACCTCCAGAATGCGAATCTGCGTTAGGCGGTCTGGAGGTGGTTAAGGCCTCATGCACACGACCGTATTTTTTTGCGGTCCGCAAAAACGGGTTCCGTTTTTTCCGTGATCCGTGACCGTTTTTTCGTCCGTGGGTCTTCCTTGATTTTTGGAGGATCCACGGACATGAAAAAATAGTCGTTTTGGTGTCCGCCTGGCCATGCGGAGCCAAACGGATCCGTCCTGAATTACAATGCAAGTCAATGGGGACGGATCCGTTTGACGTTGACACAATATGGTGCAATTTCAAACGGATCCGTCCCCCATTGACTTTAAATGTAAAGTCAGGAGTTAATATACCATAGGATCGGAGTTTTCTCCAATCCGATGGTATATTTTAACTTGAAGCATCCCCATCACCATGGGAACGCCTCTATGTTAGAATATACTGTCGGATATGAGTTAGATCGTGAAACTCAAATCCGACAGTATATTCTAACACAGAGGCGTTCCCATGGTGATGGGGACGCTTCAGGTTAGAATATACTAAAAGAACTGTGTACATGACTGCCCCCCCCCCCCTGTTTGCGGACCACAAAAAACCGAACGGTCGTGTGCATGAGGCCTTAGCGTCCATTCACACGTCCGTAAGTGTTCTGCGGATCCGCAAAACACGGACACTGGCAATGTGCATTCCGCGATTTGCGGACCACACATCGCCGCACTATAATAGAAAATGCGTAATCTTGTCCGCAATTGCGGACAAGAATAGGACATGTTCTATTTTTTTTTCCGGAAACGGAAGCACGGATGCGGAAGTGCGGATCCACGGATGCAGATCCGCAAATGCGGATAGCACGTTCCAGCCCCATTGAAAATGAATAGGTCTGCAACCGTTCCGCAAAACTGCGGAACGGATGCGGACCCATTTTGCGGACGTGTGAATGGACCCTAAGGCCTCATGCACACGGCCGTTGTTGTGGTCCGCATCTGAGCCGCATTTTTTGCGGCTCGGGTGTGGACCCATTCACTTAAATGGGGCCGCAAAAGATGCAGACAGCACTCCGTATGCTGTCCGCATCCGTTGCTCTGTTCCGTGGCCCCGCAAAAAAAATATAGCGTGTCCTATTCTTGTCCGTTTTGCGGACAAGAATAGACATTTCTACAATGGGCTTCCCTTTTTTTGCGGACCTCAAAAAACCGGATGGTCGTGTGCATGAGGCCTAAGACCTCTTGCACGTGAACGTATTTTCATTCTGTGTCCGTTCTGGTTTTTTTTGCGGACCGTATACGGAACCATTCACTTCACTTCAATGGGTCCGCAAAAAAAACGGAAGGTACTCCGTGTGCATTCCGTTTGCATTCCGCAAAAAATAGAACATGTCCTATTATTGTCCGCATTACGGACAAGGATAGTACTGTTCTATGAAAGGCCAGCTGTTCCGTTCCCAAAATACGGAATGCACACGGATGTCATCCGTATTTTTTGCGGACCGCAAAATACATACGGTCGTGTGCAAGAGGCCTAAAAGAGCAGGTGCTAAAATGCCATTACAAAGCAGCAAACAGGTATTTGAAGCTGCTGATGCCTCTGGAGTCCCGCGAAACTCAAAGTGTAGGATTCTCCAGAGGCTTGCAGTTGTGCATAAACTATTCGGCCACCCCTAACCAGTGTTCGCAAGCAGAAACGGTTGCAGTGGCCCCAAACATACATGAAGACTAATTTTCAAACAGTCTTGTTTACTGATGAGTGCCATGCAGTCTTGGATGGTCCAGATGGTTGGGGTAGTGGACGGTTGGTGGATGGCCTCCACGTCCCAACAAGGCTGTCAGCAAGGCAGTGGCAGAGTCATGTCTTGGGCCGGAATCATGGGAAGAGAGCTGGTAGGCCCCTTTAGGGTCCCTGAAGGTTTGAAAATGACCTCGGCAAAGTATATAGAGTTTCTGACCGCCCACTTTCTTCCATGGTACAAAAAGAACTGTGTATTTTGTAGCAAATTCATCTTTATGACAATTTACCTCCTCGTGCTGCAAAGAATATATTTGAGTCATTGGCTGCTATGGGCATAAAAGGAGAGAAACTCATAGTGTGGCCACCATCCTCCCCTGACCTCAACCCTATTGAGAACCTTTGGAGTACCCTCAAGCAAAAGATGAAGCAGCCGCTCTGGGAGGCTGTTCTGGCATCCTGCAAAGAGATTCAAGCAGAAACCCTCCAAAAACTCAGAAGTCCAATGGATACGAGAACTATGAAGGTGATATAAAAGAAGGCGTCCTATGTTAAAATCTAAATCGGCCTGTTAAGATGTTTTTAATTGAAATGTCTTTTAATTTCAGTAAACGTGACCTCTTAATGCTGCAAATGATCATTTTCTTTACAACCTATAAAATGTTTTGAAACTGTTCGGTGTAATAATTTGGAACAGTGCATTTTGAGTTCTTTTATTGGTGAAAAAATACTGCTATCATTGGGCGGTTGGTTCAATAAAATTTGATTTATACTCTTAACAATTGATGACCAGAGAAAAATAAAACTTGTTTAATAATTTGGAACGTGGTGTATTGTGAGACCTCTCTTTATTTTGTCATTGGATTCCTTGCATGTCACATTATCATGGTTTATTGAATTTATTGCTTTGAATAGCATTCTGTATATTATTTTTGAGAAGTTCTTTACTACATGATCATGTTACCTTATTAAGGGTATATGCTGTGGTTGTGGGAGTACTGTATGTTATTTTCTGTACCTTCTTGATGTATTTTAGTGTTTTTCACTGTCTCAAGATTGTCTTTTAGGTTGCTGTACATCTAAGGCCTATATCACACTTGCGTTGTTGTTTTCCTGTATTGAGATCCGGCAGAGGGTCTCAATACTGGAAAAATGTTTCCCTTTAGTCCTCATACATTCAGGATGTCTTCCGTTCCGTCAACATTCCATTGTGTGATCGGACACAAAACTGCTGCAAGCAAAAAATGGATCCGCCACTGAAAACAATGTAAGTAAATGGTGACGGATCCATTTTTTTAGGAGCCTAAAAAAACGGATCCATCACCCATTGACTCTCAATGTATTGATTTCACACAACCGCATCCTAAAGGAACGGATGCATCCTGATGTGCAAAATTAAAACACATCCGTTTAGTTCCGTTATTGAGATCCTCTGCTAGATCTCAATACTGGAATTAACAACAAAAAGTGTGAAAGTAGCCTAATAAAGTTATTTAAATTATTCATTATTCTGGTGTACTCCATTTTCATGTGTACTTTGTCTTGTAACATTCACACAGGGCGGTAAAAGGGGTTAAATGGTTGGGATCAGAGATGTCATCAATCCTAGCCATTACAGTTGGATGTCAGCTGTTAGTTATAGTCAGCACCCACTTGTGATGGCAAGGACACAGTTCTCCTGCCACCCTATCACCAAGTATGAGAATGACTTGCTCCCTACAACTGGTTGATATGGGCAACAGGGCTGATTTATCTGTTTGACAGTTTTGGTAAATGAGGCTCAGCATCATAAAATAAGAAATATTACACCATCTTGCATGTATGCATTAAGGTTACTTTACACAATGACCTGCTTTGTCTCTAGGAGGACAAAGGACTTTTTGTATACAGCTTTGTATTTAGGCAGATAAAAAACTCCAGGTGTTCTCATGCCAAGCATCGGTACGTTACATAGCAATGCAAATGCAGCACAAGTCCTTTACTAATGCCCAGGTATGAGGAATACTGACTGCTAACGATGTAGCATGCTATTTTCTCTAAACATTTCATATGCTTCTGTATCTGCTCCCAACAGCATCATGGCTTCTTTATTAAGGCTATAGGATGGATCCATTATGCGCCTTGTTCCAGGAGCTGCCAATGGGTAAAATAAGAGTCACATTGATTAAAGGGGCTTTCAGGACTGGCGGCCCACTTAAGGGGAATCTTTTAAACCAAAAATATGTCCTTATAGTACTTCATACCTTCTTTCCATATATGTTTCTTTGGAGATTGTATTATATATTCATAAAATCCACTTTAATCCATATGCTAATGAGGCATTAAGATGCCCAGAGGGGTATTATTTTCATTCAAAGGTGCCCAGGAATGCCCCCATCAAGTGCCGGGGCCTACCCCCCTACAGAGCCAAGGTCGCACCACATTTTTTCCTGGAGAGTAAAAATACTCCTCTTACCATTTTTGAGGAGTATTTTTACCCAAGGAGGAGTACAAAGGTTGCAGTAACTCAAACACATAATATGTAGGCCTACACTTGCTCACATCTGCTTTTGGAGCTTCTGTTGCAGACTCTGTCAAAAAGACCGGACAAAAAAGCCTTCTATGCAAAAAAAGAAAAAATTACAATGGAACTCCAGTCTTAGACGTCCGTTAATGTATATTTTTTTGTGTATGTTGAACATATGACAAAAACCCACCCTTGCGTGCCTGATTCAGCACTTCCGTTATGTATGTGGTGCAGTGTGTGATGTATGTAGTGCAGTATGTGATGACCACACACACTGCACCACATACATCGATACATTACACTCTGCTGCTCTCACTTTGTTTTGCAGGCCCATCTTGATGTCCGGGGCCATTGTTTTCAGCTCCACCACTGCCATATTTTCCGGGGTTCTTGCGCAGCGCGCCCTACTCTCCTTACTACAGCAAATCCCTGGAGCTAGCCCTTCCTCCTCCTTTCAGCTCCTGCCAGCTTCCCCTGTATCGCTCCGCCAGCCCGCCCAAACTAACCAGTAACAAAGCTCCTTCCTGTAAGGAGCTTGGTTATTGCAGGCACAGGCAGCATCGCTGCGCTGCCCGTGACGATTACAGCCCACCCTGTGCTGTTAAACGTCAGAGAAAAGTCTAAGGTGTATTGGTATGCCTTAGACCTTTTCCAGGGAGTAAAATGGCCTGAACAGGCATCTATGATGCTTGTACAGGAGTTATTGCAATCTCTGCCCCCCAGCAGTGCCGTTGCAGCACCCTTTTCCCCCTGCTAAGTCACTAGCAGCCAATAACTCCTCCCACCCTTTCCCTTCAGCATAGCCAACAGGCGCATTGCCAAACACGGCCTGCGCCTACACTCTTTCAGTTCAACTGAGGGCATCGGCTTCAACTGTTTCACTGGTCACCAGCCAAAAACATCCCTTGATTAGGCACATGCCCAATGAAACAGTTGAAGGCTGAAGCTGAGCGCAGGCAGTGCTCTGCACTGAACCTTTTAGCTAGGCTGAAGGGAAAGGGTGGGCGGGGTTATCGGCTGCTAGTGACAGCGCGGGCGGCAATGGCGCTGCTGCAGAAGTAGTGTATGAGCGGAGAGAGAGGCGTGTGCTTGGGCTCCGTAGGTGGGGGGGCCTGGGCACTCAGGGGCGTTCCTGGGCTCCTTTGAATGAAAATAACGCCCCTTTTTGTGCCTCATTAGCATATGGATTAAAGTGGATTTTATGAAGATATAATAGAAGCTCCAAAGAAAAACATATTGAAAGAAGGTATGAAGTGCTATAAGGACATACTTTTGGTTTAATATTGATTCTCTAGGTGACAGATCCAGTGTGGCCCACCAGCCACCTGCAGATTCTCAGCAGGGGCCTCTTTCACTCACTACCATGATAACCAAAACACTTCAATCACACTGCCATAGAATTTACTTGCATTTTTCTGGGGCTAATACTCTGGAGTCTGGACTCCTTGCTCTGATAGGCTCCGCCAATACGTCTGATTATGCCCCGCCCACTAGCAAGCTAAGTCACGCCCCTATTTACTTGACTACATAGAAAGAAAAAGGTTTCAGGGCAGGGACATCAGCGCACCTGAGGGGAGCAGGGAGGCACCGAGCTACAAGGAGGTTATCGACACAGCCGAGGATGACATCACTATGGCAGTTTTATACGGGTTCTCTATTGTATTTCAGGGAGTGCCTATAGGGGACTGACTCTATGCAGCTTACATACACCTATTAAATGGTGGCGCTATGCTTTTTGTGCCATTGACAGTATGAACTATTTGCTTGCCGCCCATTGGTCTGTTGAAGTCACGTGAGCAGGCCATTGACCAATCACACACCACCTAGAACTGAGTGACGTAATAGTCATTGTCATAGTAACCCGTGGGCTTGCCTGCAGCTCGAGCAGAATACCCCTGAGGGGAGTGGAGAAGAGGCGGCCAAATGCCTGAAGGGTGCGGAGCTACAGGAACCGAAGGATGACATCAGGAAGAAGGCTCCATCTAGAGCTGGTGCTTGGTACTGTATGATTTTATATGCAACCTTCCTGAAATGTCTGTGCAGCTTCGGCTGTGTCCGTTAGGAGTCTCCCATGCCGATCGCGTCCACAAATCCGGCAACAGTAGCAGAGCATGACCCATTATTTTTTCAAGTAACGTGACAGAAATACCATGGACCCTCTTCTAGTTCATGAGGTCCGTTGAGCACTAATTGTGTCAGTCATATCCAGTCACCGAGATTCATTTCCTTTTTCTGTTCCTATAGCAGGACAGATAAACAGAAAAATTGGTAAAGATGTGAACACAGTAGAGGTGCTGTGTATTGCCATCTGGTCTGCATTTAAAAAAGGGGTGGCGCAAAACTCTTAAAGGTATTGTCTGAATTAACTGAACTAAATGCAGGGAAGGTATTAGAATATGTTATAAAAAATAAAAGATGTAGACATATTTTACTTACTTTCACAAAAACCCTCTGTTCCAGCACCTGCCCGTCGGGCCTTGTGTTCCTCACTTTAGCAATGACATGTCTGGATAGAACCCATCAGGGCTGTAGATAATTTTTTTCCCTGGGGAGGGTTCAGCTTTCTCAAATTATAAGAGTCATCATCCACATCCACAGATATCTCCCCCCCCCCCCCCCATAACAGTGTCCCTATTGTAAGACGGACCCGCCGTTCCTTATGTAAGTGACTAAGTGAGCTACTTGTGCAAAGTATATGTACTACTACTATCTAATAATCTATCACTAATTTACTGGGACTGGGACTGTCAGGACTCCAGATAGGCTCCAGGTTGGCTCCCGCACTTCAAACACTAAAACTAGGCGGCCGGCGGCAGCGTGACGTCACTCACTACGTCACGCCGCAGGCGCATGCTCCTCCCACTTTATTAATGAAGGCAGAGCAGGCGCGTGACGTCGGAGTGAGTGACGTTACGTGGCCGGGAGACGGAGTCACGGAGGCGGAGCACAGGAGCAGTGGGGGTGGACTGAATACACTGTCTACAGTATGTGTCTTTGTGTCATAGTTACCATCTGTGCGGTTGCCGGTCGGACACTAGTGCAGGGCTGGCAGGCGGCAGTGCAGGAGGCGGAGCACAGGGGCGTGCGCACGCCTATGCTGCCCGCCCTGCAGCCTCTATCACCTCTCTGTGTGCCGCACTGCCCACGCCAATATTGCAGGCAGCGGCACGCCCGGGCCGTTCTCTGGCAGGTTAGGAGGACAGACACTCTGGGGGGGGTTTGAACCCCCCTATCCCCCCCCTTGTCTACGCCCCTGGAATCCATCACTGGCCTAAGCGGTATATGGCATAAGCGGGCTGAGACCAGTAGTTGGCTGCAGCAGTCATTATCGAGCACATCACCGCTGCAGTCAGGAAAGCCTTTGATTGGTACTGTTTTATGGTGCACATGACTTTTTGATCGCTTTCTATTACACTTTTTGTGATGTAAGGTGACAAAAAATGGATTTTTTGACACACTTTTTATTTTTATTTTTATTTTTTTACGGTGTTCACCTGAGGGGTTAGGTCATGTGATATTTTTATACAGCAGGTTCTTACGGACGGGGCGATACCTAATATGTCTACTTTATTTTATTTATTTAAGTCTTACACAATAACAGCATTTTTTAAATAAAAACATCATATTTTAATGTCTCCATATTCTGAGAGCCATAGTTTTTTTATTTTTTGGGCGATTGTCTTAGGTAGCATATCATTTTTGCTGGATGAGATGACGGTTTGATTGGCACTATTTTGGGGTGCATATGACTTTTTGATTGCTTGCTATTACACTTTTTGTGATGTAAGGTAACAAAAAATGGCTTTTTTGACACTTTATTTTTTTTCATCTGAGGGGTTAGGTCATGTGGTATGTATTTTAGAGCAGATTGTTACGAACGCGGCGATACCTAAGGGCTCTTTCACACCTGCGTTATTGTCTTCTGGCATAGAGTTCCGTCGTCGGGGCTCTATGCCGGAAGAATCCTGATCAGGATTATCCTAATGCATTCTGAATGGAGAGAAATCCGTTCAGGATGCATCAGGATGTCTTCAGTTCCGGAACGGAACGTTTTTTGGCCGGAGAAAATACCGAAGCATGCTGCGCTTTTTGCTCCGGCCAAAAATCCGGAACACTTGCCGCAAGGCCGGATCCGGAATTAATGCCCATTGGAAGGCATTGATCCGGATCCGGCCTTAAGCTAAACGTCGTTTCGGTGCATTGCCGGAGCCGACATTTAGCTTTTTCTGAATGGTTACCATGGCTGCCGGGACGCTAAAGTCCTGGCAGCCATGGTAAAGTGTAGCGGGGAGCGGGGGAGCAGCGTACTTACCGTCCGTGCGGCTCCCCGGGCGCTCCAGAGTGACGTCAGGGCGCCCCAAGCGCATGGATCATGTGATCGCATGGATCACGTCATCCATGCGCATGGGGCGCTCTGATGTCATTCTGGAGCGCCCCGGGAGCCGCACGGACTGTAAGTATACTGCTCCCCCGCTCCCCACTCCTACTATGGCAGCCAGGACTTTAATAGCGTCCTGGGTGCCATAGTAACACTGAACGCATTTGGAAGACGGTTCCGTCTTCAAATGCTTTCAGTACACTTGCGTTTTTCCGGATCCGGCGGGCACCTCCGGCAACGGAAGTGCATGCCGGATCCCAACAACGCAAGTGTGAAAGAGGCCTTATATGTCAACTTTTTTTTAATTACATTTAACACAATAAAAGCATTTTTGAAACAAAAAAAATCATGTTTTAGTGTCTCCATAGTCAGAGAGCCATCGTTTATTGTTTATTTTTTGGGCGATTGTCTTAATTAGGGGCTTATTTTTTGCGGGGTGAGGTGACGGTTAGATTGTTACTATTTTGGGGGCATACGCCTTTTTGATCGCTTGTAGTAGAAAATTGCAGCACACAGTATTTTTCTTTGCTGTTAGGTTTTAATCTTGTATCATCATATGATCATCATGATCCAGTGCAGTTACAGGGTATATAAAGTAGGCATGTGTAAATCAGTATGGCGACCGGGCGTTTCGGCCTGTCAGGGACTTCTTCAGCGGTCTTAATCTAAAATAAAGCAATACATACTTCCGTGAGCAATGGGGTACATGCATAGAGATCAAAATTGATGCTGAAATTTTTTTTCGAAAATGATTTTTTATATAGAGAACACAAAATCAGAACATAGTGAAAAAATATAAAGGTGTGAAGGAACTAAAAGCAAGAGAGCTTGTAAAAGTCTGAGAGTGAACAAAATCGTATATCCAACTATGGTATAGAGGTTGTAATAATGGCATGGTAATATACAGGAATGCGGTCTGTTGTTCTCATAGTGGGTCACAGGACCTTACTGACTCATAACCTAGTTTGGCCAATATATATTTATACGTCGTATATACTACTTTACACATGCCTGCTTAATATACCCTGTAACTGCACTGGATCATGATGATCATATGATGATACAAGATTAAAACCTAACAGCAAAGAAAAATACTGTGTGCTGCAATTTTCTACTACTTGATTAATACTAACAAGTCCTTGCTGGCACCAGCAATAACGGTGTGCGGTACTCCAAATTTTACAGATTTTTTGATCGCTTGGTGTTTCACTTTTAGTGATGTAAGGTGACAAAAAAATGTTTTATTTTATTTTTTTGACGGTGTTCACCTGAGGGGTTAGGTCATGTGATATTTTTTTAACTTTATTTTGGGAAAAGGACGCTTTTTTTTTTACTTAAAACTTTTAGTTTTTTTTGTAAAACTATTTTTTTTACTGTATTTTTTGTCCCACTCTGGGACTTCAACTTTTGGGGGTCTGATCCCCTTTACAATGCATTACAATACTTCTGTATTGTAATGCATTGGCTGTAAGTGTATTACACTGAGTAATCCACTTGCAGCTTCCTGCCTGTGAGATCTAGGGGGCTGGATCTCACAGGCTGTCACGGATGGCAGCCATGATGCCTAAGGAAGGCATCAGGCTGCTTTCTCTGCTATCGGGTCCTAGTCACAGCAGTGCGGGGACCCGATGGCTGCCCTGGACACGGCATTATCCCACACGTGCCGCTGTCAGCACTGTGTTTTCACCGATGTCGGCGCATAAAGCCGGGGTCAGGCTATCAGTGACTGCCGGACCCCTGTCGCTGACGGGGCAGGCACAGGTACATTTACGGCGCTGGTCCTTAAGGAGTTAATTTCTTGCTATGTTTTATTGTGACTGGGGCTCTGTTTTTGAGGCTTATTAAATGATGAGGCTTTTTGTACCATTGACAGTATGACGTTTTTGCTTGCCGTTCATTAGTCTATTGAAATCATGTGAGCAGGCTGTTGACCAATCAGACACCGCCTAGGGATAAAGAACTGAGTGATGCAATAGCCATTGTTGTGATAGTAACCAAACAGCTTGTCTGCAGCTCGAGCAGAAGAGTGCCTGAGGGGAGTGGAGAAGAGGCTGCCAAATTCCTGAAGGGTGCAGAGCTACAGGAACCGAAAGAGGACAACATCAGGAAGAAGGCATCTAGTGGCAGTTCTTGGTACTGTATGATTTTATATGCAACTATTCTGAAATTTTACCTGGTGCCTAGATGAGTCTGTGCAGTTTCAGCTGTTTCCCTTAGGAGTCTCAAATGCAGACTGCATCCAAAAATTGGAAACAATAGCCCCGCATGCCACACTCATTGTCATCTGTTCTGCAAAAAGGGGTGGTACAAAACCCTTAAAGGGATTGTATGAGTTAACTAAAAAATGCAGGGAAGGTATTAGAATATGTTATAAAAAAAATAAAAGATATAGACTTATTTTACTTTCTTTCACAAAAACCCTCTGCCCATCACTGGCATAAGAGACCAGTGATTGCCTGCGGCAGTCACATGCAGAGTTACAGGCACATCACTGGTGCAGTCAGGAAAACAAAGCCTGGTGGCACTGGAAGAAGGGTGTGTGGAATGGTAAGTACAACTTTAAAAAAAAAAAATTCCAATTCCCTTACTTTGTTTCTTTAAATAATGTGGAGGATTCGCTCTGGTAGGCAGATTAGCGGACGCAGTACAGATGCAAAAACAAAGTCCTTAACTTAAAGGGTTTCTACCACCACATTTTGACCTAATTAGCTGTCAGACACTAGCGATCTGCTAGTGTCTGATGTACCTAACCATGCTATTGTAATTCCTTTCTCTGCAGCGGTTACCCTAAAAAACGTAGTTTTATTGGTATGCAAATGAGCCTCTAGGTGCTATGGGGGCGTCTTTTCAGCACCTAGAGGCTCCATCCACTCACCATTTCTGCCGCCCAGCGCGCTCCAGCCCGCCCCTCTCCTCTAGATTGACAGCCTGCACCGTGTGCTTCTGTATTCGGCGCAGGCGCAGTGACTGTTGGACTGCTCCGTGCGCCGTAATCGGCGCAGGCGCAGTGAAGATGCCGGCGCAGGGAGACAGTCACTGCGCCTGCGCCGAATACAGAAGCACACGGCGCAGGCGCGAGTAGGCTGTCAATCTAGAGGAGAGGGACGGGCTGGAGCGCGCTGGGCGGCAGAAATGGTGAGTGGACGGAGCCTCTAGGTGCTGAAAAGACGCCCCCATAGCATCTAAAGGCTCATTTGCATACCAATAAAACTACATTTTTTAGGGTAACCGCTGCAGAGAAAGGAATTACAATAGCATGGTTAGGTACAGCAGACACTAGCAGATCGCTAGTGTCTGACAGCTAATTAGGTCAAAATGTGGTGGTAGAAACCCTTTAAACAGTGCAGTGTTTATTCACACATAAACAAAATGACAATTCGCCGTCTTGGTGTTCATTCACACCATGGCAAGTCCACACAACAAAAATTTTTTACCTTGTCAGCAGCAGTCCACAACAGGCTTTAGGGGCCTTCTTCCCAGCAATGCGGCTCTCAGCCATTTAGCACAGCACACATCCTTAGAGCACAAAACACAGAGACTGCACAGCTTCCCTGTCAGATGGAGTATAATCCACACCACCTGACAGTGCTGCCTGTGCTTTTATATCCCAAACCAAGACCCGGCCTGGAGCGTGGGTAGAAGGCACCCACCCAGCACTTTGGCTACTCCCAGTAAGAGCCTTCCTATACTAAACAGCGTTCACTGTCAATCAGCACTAGCTGCCGCTGACACTTGAAACTATCGGCTCTTACCTCACCGAGGCCAGGAACCTTGGTGACACATACCTTCCGTCAATGACGGACCCTTGCGCCTTCCTACAACAATCTCAAAAATTGTAGCATGTCACTAGGATATGCCACACATGTCAGATAGTTTCATGTCCCACCTCAATCGGGGGACTGAAAGATACCTTCCTGGCTGCCTACAGCAGCCATTAGAGAGGTCTTAGGAGTTAACCTCAAACTGTTATAACCAGCTCAGTTATAACAAAAGCACGACGTGAGCTTGCAAACATTTTTGCTATATAAACGTATATAAAATGAAAGGGGTTTTCCCAGAGTTTGATATTGATCGCCTATACTCAGGATAAGACATCAGTATACGACTGGTGGGGGTTTGACTCTGAGCAACCGGCTGATTATGTGTTTGAAGAAACTCCTCCTAGCTTACCAAGTTCAGAGCTGTGCATTTCATAGTGGCTGTGCTTGGTATTGGTATATTACTGCAAGTAGGCCTTGTGACCGATCAACATGTCGTTACTGACCTACAGTAGTAAGAGGCTGCAGCGCTAAGGCTTGTTTCACACTACCGTTTACTAATGCTGTAGGCTGTTCCTGCGGACCAGGTATTGCCAGATGATGCCGGATGCCATCTGGCCCCATTTACCAGGTTTTTGGGATCTCCCAGGTTTTTGGGATGTTTGGTCTTGATGGCTTATCCTCAGGATAAGTCACAAAAATATCTGATGATGGGGGAGGTCTGACTCCCAATCAGCTGTTTGAAGAGGCTGCGGTGCTCCGGTTAGGCTTGTTTCACATTGACAGGCTTTTCCGGCGTAGAACTCCAGTGGAGATCCAGCCAAAACCCGCTCACAGCAGTTTGTGTCCAGCTGATTTCCTGCACTCTACGCCGGAACAGCCTGTCAATGTGAAACAAGCCTATCCGGAGCACCGCAGCCTCTTCAAACAGCTGATTGGGAGTCAGACCTCCCCCTTCATCAGATATTTTTGTGACTTATCCTGAGGATAAGCCATCAAGACCAAATATACCAAAAACCTCTTTTAAAAGCATCTGTCACCATAATCAACCCTATTAAACCAGGCATACTTCCTGGTAGGGTTCATCAATGTGAATAAAACAAGACCCCTCCTCTAACCCATTGCCACTTCCCCTCATGGCCTGATTGACAGAGCATGGCATCCTTACTGTTATGATGCCTGGCCCTGAAATTTTTGCGCTTGCACCTGAGAGATTTCATCGGCACATGCAAGGTTGATCTTTGGAGGTTCTCCCTGCTGAGATTTGCACTCTGCAAGCTCCAATGACAGCATCAGCATTTGCGCAGTGCAGATCTCAGCAGTGAGAGCCTCCGGAGATCAACCGTGCATGAGCTCATGCAGTCTCACTGGCACAAGCGTGAGATTTCAGGGCCAGGCATCTGGAGATGGGGACAGCAGGAGGTGAACAATAAGGGTACTTTCACACTAGCGTTTTTGCTGGATCCGGCAGGGTCCAGCAAAAACGCTTCAGTTACTGATAATACAACCATCTGCATTTGTTATGAACGGATCCGGTTGTATTATCTTTAACATATCTTTAACATTGCCAAGACAGATCTGTCATTAACTCCATTGAAAGTCAATGGGGGACAGATCCGTTTTCTTTTGTGGCATATTGTGTCAGAGAAAACGGATCCGTCCCCATTGACTTGCATTGGGGGTCATGATCCGTCTTATCAGTTTCCCAGGACGGGAAGAAAAATACAACATGTTGCGGTTTTCTCTCCTGTCTGGGAATGCAACTAAACGGAACGGAATGCATTTTGAAGCATTCTGTTCTGTTCAGTTCAGTTTTGTCCCCATTCATAGTCAAAACTGAAGCGTTTTTTTTCGGGTATTGAGCCCCTATGACGGAACTCAATACCAGAAAACTTAAACACTAGTGTGAAAGTACCCTAAAATCAGAAACGGCAGAGATTTAACCACTTCCCAACCGCCCATTGACTATAAACTTCTTGGGGGTCCGGACTTATCTCTTAATGGACGTTCTGGAATTTTTCATATTCAGTTTATATGGCAGATTTGTTGAATATATTTTCATGACTGTCCCATTCTTCTTTGACAACCCCATTCAAATCTATGGAAGTAAACTTCAGTTGTAAAAGTTATTGTAAAAATTTGAATATACTATACTCTTTAAAGGGAACCTGTCACCTAAAAAACGCCTCCCAAGTGGCCAACGTTACCTTAAAGGGGTTCTCCGGGAATTAAAAAAATGAAAATACTTAAATATTACTTTATTAAAAATATATATTAATGAAATACTTTTCATTCATGGCTAGTTTTGCCTAGGGAGCAATCATCAGGGGAAAAAAATGGCCGCCATTCTATTAGTAGACACAAAACCTGTCCTAATCACACAGGAGGACAAGTTACTTCAAGACACTAAGCCAGGGGTCAGCAACCTTTTACACACCGAGTGCCATTTTTGAAACCATCAGACAACCGGGTGCCAGTGAACAACAGCGCTCCATAGTGTTAGTTAGATTTTCATTTTTATACTTTTTATACAGTACAAGTACATAGTTGTACTGCTAATAGTAAGTTAAACTCACTAATTAATTAAAGGTGTTTACCTTGCCATTAGCAGCACAGCTATAAGTGAAAAAATTGATATATAGGACCGGAATAAAATCAATGCTATTTGTGGCTGATACAGCTGTGCACTTGTATGAGTCTGCATGCCAGGGGAGACTTCCTCCCGTCACCCTAAGCTCAGTATAACGCGAGCTACAGCTATGTGCATGTGTTAGCTCACCTCCCGATCTACTGAGCCGACCTGTGACAGTCTCATTGTCACAGGTCGGCTAGAACTATGAGGCGAGTGAAAAGCACTCACCTCATAGTTCTCCTTTAAGGCAGTGAGAAATTCTATTCCACATTACAAAAAGACCTCAGATCAGCCCTAAACACTGCACCTTCATAAAACACAGGGTTTTTACTTACCTGATGGAGAGCTGAGACAAAAGACCGGAGGCGTGTGGGCTGTAGGCGTTCAAGCTGTAGACTTCTGACTGTAGGTTACTGGCAGGTATTTTCTTCTGGTAGACTGGAAGAAATACAAAATAATTATTACTTACAGAAAATAATTTCTAACAGGCCTACAGCATCACCAAAAGACCTCACGTCAGCCTCAAACCTTTTACCAGACCTCAGACCAGCAGCAATACACAGGAGACCTCAGAACACCACCAATGCACAGCAGACCTCAGATTAGCAGCAATGAGTTGCAGACCAACACCAATCCACATACTTCAGGCTGCAACAGCCCCAATTTTGAAATGAAAAAGAAAACCAGTATTGTAGCAGAAGTCTCCCCTGGCATGCAGACTCATACAAGTGCACAGCTGTATCAGCCACAAATAGCATTGATTTTATTCCTGTCCTATATATTAGGACAGGAATAAAATCAAAGCTATTTGTGGATCAAGATACTGCAGTGCATTTGTGGGGATCTGCGTGTGTGCAGGTTTGAGGACCAACATTGGCTGTATACAGAGAGCATGGGCCACATACAGTATTCCTGAGCAGTATACGGAGAGCATGGGCCACATTAAGTAATCCTGAGCATACAGAAAGCATGGGGCACATAAAGTAATCCAGAGCAGTATATGGAGAGTATGGGGCACGTAAAGTAATCCTGAGCATACAGAAAGCATGGGGCACATAAAGTAATCCCGAGCAGTATATGGAGAGTATGGGGCACGTAAAGTAATCCTGAGCAGTATATGGGGAGCATGGGCCACATTAAGTAATCCTGAGCATACAGAAAGCATGGGGCACATTAGGTAATCCTGGGCAGCATACAGACAGCATGGGGCACATTGGGTAATCCTGGGCAGCATACAGACAGCATGGGGCACATTGGGTAATCCTGGGCAGCATACAGACAAGCATGGGCCGCATTAAGTAATCCTGAGCATACAGAAAGCATGGGGCACATTAGGTAATCCTGGGCAGCATACAGACAGCATGGGGCACATTGGGTACTCCTGGGCAGCATACAGACCGCATGGGGCACATTGGGTACCCCTGGGCAGCATACAGACAGCATGGGGCACATTGGGTAATCCTGGGCAGCATACACACAGCATGGGGCACATAAAGTAAAACTTGGCAACATACATACAGCATGGAACACATAAAGTAAAATTGGGCAGCATACAGACAGCAGGCAGAAAGCATGGGGCACATACCGTAAACCTGCAGGGTGATCCTTCAGCTCTCTCCACTGCGCTCTGGCTCCTGATGAAACTGGGCAGGGAACAATTTCTGCTGCTGTACGAGGGAACCGCCAGGCACTGCAGGCGGGAGATCGGGCAGACCGCTGAGAGCCTCCTCAGCGCGCCTTTGCAAGCCAATGAAATGCGCCAATGTCAGAGGTGGGTGGGCGAATCACGTACCGTATTTTTCGCCCTATAAGACGCACCGGCCCATAAGACGCACCTAGGTTTTTGGGGAGGAAAATAAGAAAAAAAATATTTTTAACCAAAAGGTGTGCTGTGTGTTTGGTGGGTTTGGAACTAATGGTGGTCTGTGGATGGCTGACACTGTTATGGGGGGATCTGTGGATGACGGATACTGTTATGGGGGGGATCTGTGGATGACAGACACTGTTATGGGGGGATCTGTGGATGACGGACACTGTTATGGGGGGGATCTGTGGATGACAGACACTGTTATGGGGGGGATCTGTGGATGACAGACACTGTTATGGGGGGATCTGTGGATGACTGACACTGTTATGGGGGGGATCTGTGGATGACAGACACTGTTATGGGGGGATCTGTGGGTGACGGTCACTGTTATGGAGGGGATCTGTGGATGACGGACACTGTTATGGGGGGATCTGTGGATGACGGACACTGTTATGGGGGGGATCTGTGGATGACGGACACTGTTACAGGGGGATCTGTGGCTGGCACTGTTACAGGGGTGGGGGATCTGTGGCTGGCACTGTTACAGGGGGGGATCTGCGGATGGCACTGTTATGGGCTGGGGGGATCTGTGGGTGGCACTGTTATATATGTGCCATCCACAGACCCCCCAGCCCATAACAGTGCCATCCACAGACCCCCCCCAGCCCATAACAGTGACATCCACAGACCCCCCCCAGCCCATAACAGTGACATCCACAGACCCCCCCCAGCCCATAACAGTGACATCCACAGACCCCCCCCAGCCCATAACTGTGCCATCCACAGATCGCCCCCGCCTCCCCCCCCCCGCCGCCAGTATACAAATATAAGATGTTATATTCATTTATTGGTTATTAAACATGCCCCCTCAGTCCTATTACTACCTTACATCATAATCGCTTCTGTAGAATTCAGGCAGCCCAAGCCGGGCGGCCGGCGCGTCTCTCACTGACGTCACTTGCCTGCGCCGCCTGCTTCATTCAGGCACATGACAAGAGTTACGCTGCCGCCCGCCTGGCCTGCCTGAATTCTACAGATGCGATTAGGATGTAAGGTAGTAATAGGACTGAGGGGGCATGTTTAATAACCAATAAATGAATATGACATCTTATATTAGTATACCGGAGCGGCGGGGCGGGGCTATACTACACTGACTGCACCGCCCCGCCGCTATTGCCGGCCCCCAGACCCTCCTCCCAGTCCGTCCCCGAGTCCCCGCTCGCTCCTACATCGCAGCTTGTAAAACGGCAAGCATTCGCCCCATAAGACGCAGGGGCATTTCTCCCCCATTTTGGGGGAAGAAAAAGTGCGTCTTATGGGGCGAAATTGACAGCCGCTCACACGTGCCAGCAGAGACAGACTCGCGTGCCATGCCGGGGATTGCCGACCCCTGCACTAAGCTAAAGAGCTGCCTCATCCTCCTCTATGATCCTGAATACAGTTTAATATGCTCTTCAGCTGAATCTCTGTAGGACTGGAGTTCATAAGGAGACATGAAGTACAGAGAGGAGGTGGGGATGTTGTTGATGAGCAGCAGCTCTTGTATGGAGTCTCCATTACCACAGTTGTCCAGTATCCTCTGCGTTGAAGTTCACTATTACGAGTTCTTGCCGTTTATATGTCTGGTTTTTTAAGTCTGTTTGGGTTCCTGATCATTCCGTCTGCCAGTGCTCTGTGTTTTGTCTCTTGCCTGTATATGTTTTTGCCTTGAATTCACCTGTATTCTGCCTGGTTCTAAATTAGTGCCTTGTCTGTGCCTCTGGTGCCTTGCACTAGTGTCTCTAACCTCCGTGGGTCAGCTGCCAACTACAGCGGGACTATTCCAAAAGGTAGGGGCATGGTGGCTCCCCCAAAGTAAAGTCCAGATCCCTGTATAGGGGTTAAAGAATAAAACCAGGGGACCACCAGGATAACACCCTCAGGTCTAGCCCAACATCAAAGCACCATTGTCTGTAACAGTTTGCACAGGCCCTGTCTGTACAATATTTATAGACTATATATGGCGTTGTGCCGAAGTGGCTGGAGGTAAGGCCCCAGTTCAGACCTACATAGGTCGTAAGAAATACGGATGCTATCCGTGTTTAGGCTGCGTTAACTGTAGCTACATGTTGAAAGGGGAGAAATTCACACACCCGATATTGAAGACGCAATTTGAAATACGGCATTTCCTGACCTGTGATAGTTCATTTGTGATCTATCTTCTGTCTTGCCCCTGCAACCTTTTATATGTAGGGGAAACCACTTGTGAGGTCAAGACCAGAATGAACTATCACAGGTATTCGATTCGTCAAAAAAGGAGAGATCTCCCTGTGCCGAAGCACTTTGTTGAGGCTGGGCACGGAGAGAGGGACCTCAAATTTAGGGTGATAGATCACATTCCCCCACTTAAACGGGGAGGTAACAGGGAAAGACTACTTAAACAACGTGAGATCATGTGGATACACAGGTTACATACATTGAAGCCGGATGGCCTCAATGCGGAATGTAGATGGGAACTGTGTGGGTGATAAATGTGTGCAGCGCTCGCTAACGTGGGGGTCCTTGACCATTCGATCTGGTGTATGAGATATGTAACAGTGCTAACGTTCTTGAGAATACAACCAATGTATATTGATACATATTTTCATTAATTCTAGATCACTTTGGATGAGCTTGATGAACCTTTGTCTATGTACTGGATGGAGCCGCCCAATGACCTTGAATACATGAACGTGAAAGTGACCATTGTGTGGAGACTTGAAGGACTGCGACTGATGACCTGGATTGGTTGCATGATGCACACTATGTCTATTGATGAATGACAGTGGTCAAATTTGTATAGATGGTGTGTGTTATTTCACTAGCCACACACTTGGGAGCTGGTGGAGTCATATACACATCATTGTTACATGTGTAGGTAGATGGGAGGTGTGTCCCATTGTAACCACACACAATCAAGGTATAATGGTGGTGGCCAATTGGGGATTAAGCAATCGCTCTGTGCTTACTGGCAGAGTTTTGATTGCCTCCCCTTTGGGCCATTTCCATATACCCAGAGGTGCGCTGTTATTTAGATCGTGTGCACATGTATGCTTCCTGGCGTCAATGCGATCGTCCGCATGTCTCTACACTGTTTACATCACTATGGTTACTGAACACGCCCCTGTGTGCGATGCGTCTGACGCCGAGTCACATGCCCTGGCCTCCCTCCCCTCGCAGCTGTTGCTCCTACGGTGCGTTCCAGTGGATGACGCTGCGGTCCATGGAGCCATCACGTGGGTGCGCGTCTGGGGCGTGGCCAGAGGCGTCTGGCTCGGCGCATGCGCACCGCTAACGAGGGGACGCCAATGCCGGCCGGTTCTAAGTGTCCATGTGTGGTGAGCTCCGTCCTGTTGTTTTTAACTTGTGATATGGTACAGCCGTACCAACAACTGATGATTTTAACCCTCTATGCACCTAACACTTTTTGCACAGCGTTCACTATGTGTAGTCACGTACTAAATAGATATATATTCTATTTAATTGTAATGGAGGTACAGAAATTTATCTATATACACTGTTCTTGATATTATTATGATCACTTATGTAACTTTTGTATGCTCTATATATGAGTAGGTTTATAATGTTTATCATGCACTTATGTCATGTGAGGATATGGTTAAAGATCATGTGACTAGATTGGAGACACGCCTAACCACTCATTGTAATTGATTTGTATTGAATTGTGGGTATATACAGTATACCTTGTCATATGCACTGTTATGTAGCTTGATAAAGGCCTCATTGAGCAGGGCGAAACGTCGCTTGGAATAAAGTTTGGGGTCCTCACCCGTTCACTCAAAGCTGGAAGTGCTGCCTCATCATTTGCTTGATATATATCGTGGAGGAATAGCCGATCTCTGTGGGGAGTTGCACCCGGTACACCGTGTCTGACTGTGCTGCTGCACTATTTGTGTATTATATAATATATGTATAAATATAATATATAGATTGTAAGTGATCGTCTACTCTTAGGAGGTCGCCATCACAGACTTCCTTACAGACCACAGGATTTAGGGGCCAAACTGTGCTTTATTGTGGCACGTCAGCAAAACAAACAAAGAAATCATAAACATAAACCTCAGCCGTCTGGCCACTGACTACACAGTATAATCTTCCTCTCTAGCGGGATCTGGGTCTACCACCCAGCTCCCAAAAACACATCAGTGCTTACCCCACAGAGGGTTCCGGCTCCCACAGGCCTTGACATAGCCTGTTCCTTTCTCAGACTGGGAGCCCTGATTGAGGAGCTCAGACCATCTTTATCCAAGCTCCTCAGCTGGCTGCTAATTATCCTCATTACCATCCTAGCTGCTGCAGACAGTGGGAAAAACCTATTTTCCCAGCCGTTCTTGTTCTCACCCAGCTTCCTCTTGGTGAGATACACCACTTGAATGGCCTTCCTATGGCCCTCTGGCAGCTCCACTGCCACTATATATATATATATATATATATATATATATATATACACACAGTACAGACCAAAAGTTTGGACACACCTTCTCATTCAAAGAGTTTTCTTTATTTTCATGACTATGAAGGCATCAAAACTATGAATTAACACATGTGGAATTATATACATAACAAACAAGTATAAAACAACTGAAAATGTCATATTCTAGGTTCTTCAAAGTAGCCACCTTTTGCTTTGATTACTGCTTTGCACACTCTTGGCATTCTCTTGATGAGCTTCAAGAGGTAGTCCCCTGAAATGGTCTTCCAACAGTCTTGAAGGAGTTCCCAGAGATGCTTAGCACTTGTTAGCCCTTTTGCCTTCACTCTGCGATCCAGCTCACCCCAAACCATCTCGATTGGGTTCAGGTCCGGTGACTGTGGAGGCCAGGTCATCTGGCGCAGCACCCCATCACTCTCCTTCATGGTCAAATAGCCCTTACTTTCAAAGTTTTCCCAATTTTTCGGCTGACTGACTGACCTTCATTTCTTAAAGTAATGATGGCCACTCGTTTTTTTCTTTACTTAGCTGCTTTTTTTCTTGCCATAATACAAATTATAACAGTCTATTCAGTAGGACTATCAGCTGTGTATCCACCTGACTTCTCCTCAACGCAACTGATGGTCCCAACCCCATTTATAAGGCAAGAAATCCCACTTATTAAACCTGACAGGGCACACCTGTGAAGTGAAAACCATTTCAGGGGACTACCTCTTGAAGCTCATCAAGAGAATGCCAAGAGTGTGCAAAGCAGTAATCAAAGCAAAAGGTGGCTACTTTGAAGAACCTAGAATATGACATATTTTCAGTTGTTTCACACTCTTTTGTTATGTATATAATTCCACGTGTTAATTCATAGTTTTGATGCCTTCAGTGTGAATCTACAATTTTCATAGTCATGAAAATAAAGAAAACTCTTTGAATGAGAAGGTGTGTCCAAACTTTTGGTCTGTACTGTTCTTAACATGAAAATGCGGGAACTGATGTGTGCTGGAGCTAAAGATAAATCAAAAGTAGCAGTTGTGCTGAGGCCCTGGTGCCCAAATTGTGTGGCTACTTTAAAGAGAACCTATGGCCTCGCCTGACATATATGTTTTAATAAATTTCCCATGTAATATCAGTTTTGGAGCATTGTTACTTAAAACTCTGTTATGCCATGCTTCTATTATTCCTACTAAAGGTCCATCTGGGTGTTACCAACTGTCAGTTGTTCAATAGTGCCAGACTTTACAGAGACAGAACCCCAACTGGTAATGGATGAACCTTTTTTGCAGACTGCTGAAAAACTATTTATAAATTTCCAGAAATAATAGAGGAATGGTGCAGTCATAAAAATAGAAGCTCCAGAATAATTGATACTAAAACAGACATATTTGGAGAGTTGACAGGTCCTTTATAAATGTACACATCATGCACCATATTTATTAGCACTATGTGGCACATTTATTAAGACCGGCATTTTAGTAATAAAGCCCCATAGCTGGTGGAGGATCCACCAAGTTATAAAGAGGTGCAGGCCTCTCCACAACTTTGGTGCATCCAGCGCCAGTTCTAAATGTAAGACAGCTTCCGAGCTGTCTTACATTTAGACCATTTTCTACACCTAAAATAGGCATAGAAAATGATAAATGAGATGGGCCTGCCAGACAGTCCCCCCCCCCCCCCACACCATGCCCACGATTTTAGACCTGGCGTGAGCAGGGAGAAGTCACAGATATTGGTGCAACTAACCATTGCGCCGCCATCTGCATCTGAAATATGCCTACTATAAAAGCGTATTTAAGTATAATAAATGACCCCCTATGTTTCTTAGGGTTTGTCTGTATCCTATAATATTTATTTTAGCATTGCATAGTAATTATATTTTCATTTAGAATGATGACAATATCTTTGTGGTGTAATGTTTTTGCTCTTGATTACCAATATAGGTGTAGTATTTTCTATATTGTATCTTTTGGAACTGTATGGCTTTTCATTTTTGACAGAGGTATAATATAACCATAACTTTACTATTTTGGATGTTTTAATGGGTATTATATGAAGAGGACAGTACTGTAGTTCACTGTTTAGTAGCTATTGGAAGTAAATGATTTTCATTTTTGATACAGGTACTGAGGAGTAAGCAAGCAATACAGAGTCGCTAGCTGTCAGAGTGCGGTATGTCCAATATCTGTTGTGTTATAAAGAAAAATATGTGCATACAATAATTACAAACTCTTTTCACTCCTCCGGCCCCCTCACATGAGCATCGGAGCATTTCATGCTTCAATGCTCTCCCTTGCCCTGTGCTATAACATGCAGGGCAAGGGCTTTTTTATTTACAATAGCACACTGCTAGGCGGAGGCTTCCACCCAGAAGTGTTTCCGGTGACATGGGGCTTTAGCGCTGCTCTAGCCGTTTCACAGGCTAGCGCAGCGCTAAAACCCATCCATTAGTTCTGGTAAAATCACCGGGCTCACTGCTGGGTGAAAGCCTTCGCCTAAAAGTCCCTATGGAGACCCTGGTATGTCACAAGATCTACTAAAAATGCCTGAAATGTCATTAAATGCAACGATGCTCATGTCAAGGGGGCCGGAGGGGTGAAGATAGGGACAACCCCTTTAAAAGAAATACATCTCACTTAGTCCATTAGGGGCAGCATATGATAGTCATGGGCCTAAAAATATAAAGTACACAATATTACACAATAGTGCACAATAGTAATTTATTTATCAGAAGTGATGTCTGAATTTAATTTTAATTCAAAAATTAAGTATGACTATTTTTATATGCACGATTAGCCTGATTTCCTCTCATTCGTAACAGTGTTGTTATGACTGATAAGGAAACTAGGAGAGAGTGGCTGCCAATGAAGAGGTGAGAAGGCTAGTTTTTCTTTTCTGAGTATAATATACACATATCTAGCCATTATTAAATTTTCTATCTAAGTACAATTTGCTACTATTAGATACATTTCTCATATTTAAGGACTTGGAATAGGAGGCTGAGGAGGGAAAGTCAATTAAGAGAGAAGGATGTGGAGGGTGAGAAGGTGGTGAATTTAAGAGGATAAGGAGGAGAAGGAATAGGGCAATGAGAGGATATGGAGGTAGTGAAGGCAGAGCATAACAGCGAAAGACATTAGGGTTGAGGATAAGAGAGTGTTATGTATAGGCTGTTAGAAGGGATCAAGAAGTCTGTTTGTAAAAGAGGTGGAAATGAAGGATGAGAGAGGAGGACAGTATTTACTGTTAACCGCCTCCGGACCGCCTAACGCAGGATCGCGTTCCGGAGGCGGCAGCCCTGCGCACAGTCACGCATATATGCGTCATCTCGCGAGACGCGAGATTTCCTGTGAACGCGCACACACGGGCGCGCGTTCACAGGATCGGAAGGTAAGCGAGTGGATCTCCAGCCTGCCAGCGGCGATCGTTCGCTGGCAGGCTGGAGATGCGATTTTTTTAACCCCTAACAGGTATATTAGACGCTGTTTTGATAACAGCGTCTAATATACCTGCTACCTGGTCCTCTGGTGGTCCCTTTTGTTTGGATCGACCACCAGATGACACAGGTAGCTCAGTAATAAGTAGCACCAAGCACTACACTACACCCCCCCTGTCACTTATTAACCCCTGATCACCCCATATAGACTCCCTGATCACCCCCCTGTCATTGATCACCCCCCTGTAAGGCTCCATTCAGACGTCCGTATGATTTTTACGGATCCACTGATACATGGATCGGATCCGTAAAACACATACGGACGTCTGAATGGAGCCTTACAGGGGGGTGATCAATGACGGGGGTGATCACCCCATATAGACTCCCTGATCACCCCACTGTCATTGATCACCCCCCTGTAAGGCTCCAATCAGACGTCCGTATGATTTTTACGGATCCACGGATACATGGATCGGATCTGCAAAACACATACAGACGTCTGAATGGAGCCTTACAGGGGGGTGAGCACCCCATATAGACTCCCTGATCACCCCCCTGTCATGGATCACCCCCCTATAAGGCTCCATTCAGATGTCCGTATGATTTTTACGGATCCACTGATACATGGATTGGATCCGCAAAACACATACGGACGTCTGAATGGAGCCTTACAGGGGGGTGATCAATGACCGGGGGTGATCACCCCATATAGACTTCCTGATCACCCCCCTGTCATTGATCAACCCCCTGTAAGGCTCCATTCAGACATTTTTTTTGGCCCAAGTTAGCAGAATATTTTATTTTTTTTCTTACAAAGTCTCATATTCCACTAACTTGTGTCAAAAAATAAAATCTCACATGAACTCACCATACCCCTCACGGGATCCAAATGCGTAAAATTTTTTAGACATTTATATTCCAGACTTCTTCTCACGCTTTAGGGCCCCTAGAATGCCAGGGCAGTATAAATACCCCACATGTCACTCGATTTCGGAAAGAAGACACCCCAAGGTATTCCGTGAGGGGCATATTGAGTCCATGAAAGATTGAAATTTTTGTCCCAAGTTAGCGGAAAGGGAGACTTTGTGAGAAAAAAATAAATAAAATAATCAATTTCCGCTAACTTGTGCCAAAATTATTTTTTTTTTATATGAACTCGCCATGCCCCTCATTGAATACCTTGGGGTGTCTTCTTTCCAAAGTGGGGTCACATGTGGGGTATTTATACTAAACTGGCATTTTAGGGGCCCTAAAGCGTGAGAAGAAGTCTGGGATCCAAATGTCTAAAAATGACCTCATAAAAGGAATGTGGGCCCCTTTGCGCATCTAGGCTGCAAAAAAGTGTCACACATCTGGTATCGCCGTACTCAGGAGAAGTTGGGCAATGTGTTTTGGGGTGTCATTTTATATATACCCATGCTGGGTGAGATAAATATCTTGGTCAAATGCCAACTTTGTATAAAAAATGGGAAAAGTTGTCTTTTGCCGAGATATTTCTCTCACCCATCATGAGTATATGTAAAAAGACACCCCAAAACACATTGCCTAACTTCTCCTGAATACGGCGATACCACATGTGTGACACTTTTTTGCAGCCTAGGTGGGCAAAGGGGCCCACATTCCAAAGAGCACCTTTAGGATTTCACAGGTCATTTACCTACTTACCACACATTAGGGCCCCTAGAATGCCAGGGCAGTATAACTACCCCACAAGTGACCCCATTTTGGAAAGAAGACACCCCAATGTATTCCGTGAGGGGCATGGCGAGTTCCTAGAATTTTTTATTTTTTGTCACAAGTTAGCGGAAAATGATGATTTTTTTCTTTTTTTTTCTTACAAAGGCTCATATTCCACTAACTTGTGACAAAAAATAAAAACTTCCATGAACTTACTATGCCCATCACCAAATACCTTGGGGTGTTTTCTTTCCAAAATGGGGTCACTTGTGGGGTAGTTATACTGCCCTGGCATTTTAGGGGCCCGAATGCGTGAGAAGTGGTTTGAAATAAAAATCTGTAAAAAATGGCCGGTGAAATCCGAAAGTTGCTCTTTGGAATGTGGGCCCCTTTGCCCACCTAGGCTGCAAAAAAGTGTCACACATGTGGTATCGCCGTACTCAGGAGAAGTTGGGCAATATGTTTTGGGGTGTCATTTTACATATACCCATGCTGGGTGAGAGAAATATCTTGGTAAAATGCCAACTTTGTATAAAAAAAATGGGAAAAGTTGTCTTTTAAGAGGATAAGCTATATAAGAGGATAAGCTAGGAGAGGGGGAGTGTGAGTCAATTAAGAGAGAAGTATGTGGAGGGTGAGAAGGTGGTGAATTAAAGAGGTTAGAGGATAATGAGGAGATGGAATAGGGCAATGAGAGGATATGGAGGTAGTGAAGGCAGAGCATAAAAGCGGAGGACATTAGGGTTGAGGATAAGAGAGTGTTATGTATAGGCTGTTAGAGAGGATCAGGAAGTCTGTGGATGAAAGAGGTGGAAATGAAGGATGAGAGAGGAGGACAGTATTTATTGTTAAGTAGCTTTTGTTAATCATTGGGTACATGTATCAAGAATGGTATATCCATATGCCAGTCTTGATCTCTTTGCACTGGTGTGAGATATTCCAAATTTATTAAGAAGTAGATGACTCTTAATAAATTAGGTGCATCTCCATCCAACCATGTGTCACAACATGATGTCTGCGTTAGCCAGGGACTAACGCAACTTTAGCTATAACTTCTGCCATTTTTTGGCAAAATTTATGGAAAGTCTTTCAGGCGGCGCAAAGCTGTGCCCCTACTGCTAATCAATGTCCACTCTTTCTTGGCACTTCAAAGAAATGGCAAGAAACTTACATTGTTGCAAATTATTGTGCACATATGGGATTCCCCATACTTTGCGACTTATTTACACAATAACAATGGTGTAATTAGCTTAATAAATATCCTCCAATGACTTTTCAGTTTTAATATAGGTACTAAGAAGTAAGTATGCAATACAATGTCATTTACTATTAGAAATTGTTTAAGATTTGTTATGTTGTCAATATAGGCATGTGTATAAAATGATTAGAAATAAAAAATAATATGAGGCCAGTTTTTATTTATTTTTTCAATTGCATTATACACATGTCTATGCTCATATTCCTTTTCTGTCTCTAAGTAATGTGTGTCACTATCAGTTATTGTGTATTTCTGTTATATTTAAGGATTTAGATATAAGGTATGAGAAGTAAGAGGATAAGCTAGGAGAGGAGGAGTGTGAGTCAATTAAGAGAGAAGTATGTGGAGGGTGAGAAGGTGGTGAATTAAAGAGGTTAGAGGATAATGAGGAGATGGAATAGGGCAATGAGAGGATATGGAGGTAGTGAAGGCAGAGCATAAAAGCGGAGGACATTAGGGTTGAGGATAAGAGAGTGTTATGTATAGGCTGTTAGAGGGGATCAGGAAGTCTGTGGATGAAAGAGGTGGATATGAAGGATGAGAGAGGAGGACAGTATTTGATGTTAAGTAGCTTTTGTTAATCATTGGGTACATGTATCAAGAATGGTATATCCATATGCCAGTCTTGATCTCTTTGCACTGGTTTGAGATATTCCAAATTTATTAAGAAGTAGATGACTCTTAATAAATTAGGTGCATCTCCATCCAACCATGTGTCACAACATGATGTCTGCGTTAGCCAGGGACTAACGCAACTTTAGCTATAACTTCTGCCATTTTTTGGCAAAATTTATGGAAAGTCTTTCAGGCGGCGCAAAGCTGTGCCCCTACTGCTAATCAATGTCCACTCTTTCTTGGCACTTCAAAGAAATGGCAAGAAACTTACATTGTTGCAAATTATTGTGCACATATGGGATTCCCCATACTTTACGACTTATTTACACAATAACAATGGTGTAATTAGCTTAATAAATATCCTCCAATGACTTTTCAGTTTTAATATAGGTACTAAGAAGTAAGTATGCAATACAATGTCATTTACTATTAGAAATTGTTTAAGATTTGTTATGTTGTCAATATAGGCATGTGTATAAAATGATTAGAAATTAAAAAAAATATGAGGCCAGTTTTTATTTATTTTTTCAATTGTATTATACACATGTCTATGCTCATATTCCTTTTCTGTCTCTAAGTAATGTGTGTCACTATCAGTTATTGTGTATTTCTGTTATATTTAAGGATTTAGATATAAGGTATGAGAAGTAAGAGGATAAGCTAGGAGAGGAGGAGTGTGAGTCAATTAAGAGAGAAGTATGTGGAGGGTGAGAAGGTGGTGAATTAAAGAGGTTAGAGGATAATGAGGAGATGGAATAGGGCAATGAGAGGATATGGAGGTAGTGAAGGCAGAGCATAAAAGCGGAGGACATTAGGGTTGAGGATAAGAGAGTGTTATGTATAGGCTGTTAGAGGGGATCAGAAAGTCTGTGGATGAAAGAGGTGGAAATGAAGGATGAGAGAGGAGGACAGTATTTATTGTTAAGTAGCTTTTGTTAATCATTGGGTACATGTATCAAGAATGGTATATCCATATGCCAGTCTTGATCTCTTTGCACTGGTGTGAGATATTCCAAATTTATTAAGAAGTAGATGACTCTTAATAAATTAGGTGCATCTCCATCCAACCATGTGTCACAACATGAAGTCTGCGTTAGCCAGGGACTAACGCAACTTTAGCTATAACTTCTGCCATTTTTTGGCAAAATTTATGGAAAGTCTTTCAGGCGGCGCAAAGCTGTGCCCCTACTGCTAATCAATGTCCACTCTTTCTTGGCACTTCAAAGAAATGGCAAGAAACTTACATTGTTGCAAATTATTGTGCACATATGGGATTCCCCATACTTTGCGACTTATTTACACAATAACAATGGTGTAATTAGCTTAATAAATATCCTCCAATGACTTTTCAGTTTTAATATAGGTACTAAGAAGTAAGTATGCAATACAATGTCATTTACTATTAGAAATTGTTTAAGATTTGTTATGTTGTCAATATAGGCATGTGTATAAAATGATTAGAAATTTAAAAAAAATACATTTCACTTATAAGTAATAGATTTTCTTAGTCCCTTGATAGCAGCATATGGTGCAGTCATGGGCCTAAACAATATGTTAGTGCGCAATGGCTGGTAATTCATCGGCAAAGAAGTATGAATTTGTGATTTTAATTAATAAATTGAGGATGACTATGTTACGTTTTACACTTAATGTTAGTCTGATTTCCTCTTGTTCGTAACAACTTTGTTATGACCGAGGAGAAATCTAGGAGAGGGGTGGCTGGCTATGAAGGGGTATGAGGAGGCCAGTTTTTTTTTTTTTTTCTATTGTATTATACACATGTCTATGCTCATATTCCTTTTCTGTCTCTAAGTAATGTGTGTCACTATCAGTTATTGTGTATTTCTGTTATATTTAAGGATTTAGATATAAGGTATGAGAAGTAAGAGGATAAGCTAGGAGAGGAGGAGTGTGAGTCAATTAAGAGATAAGTATGTGGAGGGTGAGAAGGTGGTGAATTAAAGAGGTTAGAGGATAATGAGGAGATGGAATAGGGCAATGAGAGGATATGGAGGTAGTGAAGGCAGAGCATAAAAGCGGAGGACATTAGGGTTGAGGATAAGAGAGTGTTATGTATAGGCTGTTAGAGGGGTTCAGGAAGTCTGTGGATGAAAGGTGGAAATGAAGGATGAGAGAGGAGGACAGTATTTATTGTTAAGTAGCTTTTGTTAATCATTGGGTACATGTATCAAGAATGGTATATTCATATGCCAGTCTTGATCTCTTTGCACTGGTGTGAGATATTCCAAATTTATTAAGAAGTAGAGGACTCTTAATAAATTAGGTGCATCTCCATCCAACCATGTGTCACAACATGATGTCTGCGTTAGCCAGGGACTAACGCAACTTTAGCTATAACTTCTGCCATTTTTTGGCAAAAGTTATGGAAAGTCTTTCAGACGGCGCAAAGCTGTGCCCCTACTGCTAATCAATGTCCACTCTTTCTTGGCACTTCAAAGAAATGGCAAGAAACTTACATTGTTGCAAATCATTGTGCACATATGGGATTCCCCATACTTTGCGACTTATTTACACAATAACAATGGTGTAATTAGCTTAATAAATATCCTCCAATGACTTTTCAGTTTTAATATAGGTACTAAGAAGTAAGTATGCAATACAATGTCATTTACTATTAGAAATTGTTTAAGATTTGTTATGTTGTCAATATAGGCATGTGTATAAAATGATTAGAAATAAAAAATAATATGAGGCCAGTTTTTATTTATTTTTTCAATTGTATTATACACATGTCTATGCTCATATTCCTTTTCTGTCTCTAAGTAATGTGTGTCACTATCAGTTATTGTGTATTTCTGTTATATTTAAGGATTTAGATATAAGGTATGAGAAGTAAGAGGATAAGCTAGGAGAGGAGAAGTGTGAGTCAATTAAGAGAGAAGTATGTGGAGGGTAAGAAGGTGGTAAATTAAAGAGGTTAGAGGATAATGAGGAGATGGAATAGGGCAATGAGAGGATATGGAGGTAGTGAAGGCAGAGCATAAAAGCGGAGGACATTAGGGTTGAGGATAAGAGAGTGTTATGTATAGGCTGTTAGAGGGGATCAGGAAGTCTGTGGATGAAAGAGTTGGAAATGAAGGATGAGAGAGGAGGACAGTATTTATTGTTAAGTAGCTTTTGTTAATCATTGGGTACATGTATCAAGAATGGTATATCCATATGCCAGTCTTGATCTCTTTGCACTGGTGTGAGATATTCCAAATTTATTAAGAAGTAGATGACTCTTAATAAATTAGGTGCATCTCCATCCAACCATGTGTCACAACATGAAGTCTGCGTTAGCCAGGGACTAACGCAACTTTAGCTATAACTTCTGCCATTTTTTGGCAAAAGTTATGGAAAGTCTTTCAGGCGGCGCAAAGCTGTGCCCCTTTACTGCTAATCAATGTCCACTCTTTCTTGGCACTTCAAAGAAATGGCAAGAAACTTACATTGTTGCAAATTATTGTGCACATATGGGATTCCCCATACTTTGCGACTTATTTACACAATAACAATGGTGTAATTAGCTTAATAAATATCCTCCAATGACTTTTCAGTTTTAATATAGGTACTAAGAAGTAAGTATGCAATACAATGTCATTTACTATTAGAAATTGTTTAAGATTTGTTATGTTGTCAATATAGGCATGTGTATAAAATAATTAGAAATTAAAAAAAATATGAGGCCAGTTTTTATTTATTTTTTCAATTGTATTATACACATGTCTATGCTCATATTCCTTTTCTGTCTCTAAGTAATGTGTGTCACTATCAGTTATTGTGTATTTCTGTTATATTTAAGGATTTAGATATAAGGTATGAGAAGTAAGAGGATAAGCTAGGAGAGGAGGAGTGTGATTCAATTAAGAGAGAAGTATGTGGAGGGTGAGAAGGTGGTGAATTAAAGAGGTTAGAGGATATTTAGGAGATGGAATAGGGCAATGAGAGGATATGGAGGTAGTGAAGGCAGAGCATAAAAGCGGAGGACATTAGGGTTGAGGATAAGAGAGTGTTATGTATAGGCTGTTAGAGGGGATCAGGAAGTCTGTGGATGAAAGAGGTGGAAATGAAGGATGAGAGAGGAGGACAGTATTTATTGTTAAGTAGCTTTTGTTAATCATTGGGTACATGTATCAAGAATGGTATATCCATATGCCAGTCTTGATCTCTTTGCACTGGTGTGAGATATTCCAAATTTATTAAGAAGTAGATGACTCTTAATAAATTAGGTGCATCTCCATCCAACCATGTGTCACAACATGAAGTCTGCGTTAGCCAGGGACTAACCATAGGCGTGCGCAGCCTATTGCATTAGGGTGTGCACCCTAAAGCACAAACACACACGCTGCGCGCGCGCGCGCACGTGTATATGTATGTATATATATATATATATATTATATCCACAGATCCTCCATAACTGTGTCAATTTTTATTGTACTAACCTAATACTTTAAAGACAAGCTTTCAAGAGTTTTCCTTTCTTCCTCGGTACGCTTGAGTATTAAGGGTGGGTTCACATCTGCGTTATGCCATTCCGTTATAGGTTCCGTTTCAAACGGAATATAATGGAATGGCCAGATGGAATGCAAAACGGAAACCTTTAACCACCTCCGGACCGCTGTACGCACAGACGCGTCCTGGAGGTGGTTGATTTATTCCTCCTGGACGCGCCGGCGCGTCCTCTCGCGAGACGCGAGATTTCCTGTGAACGCGCGCACACAGGCGCGCGCGCTCACAGGAACGGAAGGTAAGAGAGTTGATCTCCAGCCTGCCAGCGGCGATCGTTCGCTGGCAGGCTGGAGATGTGTTTTTTTTAACCCCTAACAGGTATATTAGACGCTGTTTTGATAACAGCGTCTAATATACCTGCTACCTGGTCCTCTGGTGGTCCCCTTTGTTTGGATCGACCACCAGAGGACACAGGTAGCTCAGTAAAGTAGCACCAAGCACCACTACACTACACTACACCCCCCCCCCCCCGGTCACTTATTAACCCCTTATTAGCCCCTGATCACCCCATATAGACTCCCTGATCACCCCCCTGTCATTGATTACCCCCCTGTCATTGATCACCCCCCTGTAAAGCTCCATTCAGACGTCCGCATGATTTTTACGGATCCACTGATAGATGGATCGGATCCGCAAAACGCATCCGGACGTCTGAATGAAGCCTTACAGGGGCGTGATCAATGACTGTGGTGATCACCCCATATAGACTCCCTGATCACCCCCCTGTCATTGATTACCCCCCTGTCATTGATCACCCCCCTGTAAAGCTCCATTCAGACGTCCGCATGATTTTTACGGATCCACTGATAGATGGATCGGATCCGCAAAACGCATCCGGACGTCTGAATGAAGCCTTACAGGGGCATGATCAATGACTGTGGTGATCACCCCATATAGACTCCCTGATCACCCCCCTATAAAGCTCCATTCAGATGTCCGCATGATTTTTACGGATGCACTTATAGATGGATCGGATCCGCAAAACGCATCCGGACGTCTGAATGAAGCCTTACAGGGGCATGATCAATGACTGTGGTGATCACCCCATATAGACTCCCTGATCACCCCCCTGTCATTGATTACACCCCTGTAAAGCTCCATTCAGATGTCCGCATGATTTTTACGGATGCACTGATAGATGGATCGGATCCGCAAAACGCATCCGGACGTCTGAATAAAGCCTTACAGGGGCATGATCAATGACTGTGGTGATCACCCCATATAGACTCCCTGATCACCCCCCTGTCATTGATTACACCCCTGTCATTGATCACCCCCCTGTAAAGCTCCATTCAGATGTCCGCATGATTTTTACGGATGCACTGATAGATGGATCGGATCCGCAAAACGCATACGGACGTCTGAATGAAGCCTTACAGGGGCATGATCAATGACTGTGGTTATCACCCCATATAGACTCCCTGATCACCCCCCTGTCATTGATTACACCCCTGTCATTGATCACCCCCCTGTAAAGCTCCATTCAGATGTCCGCATGATTTTTACGGATGCACTGATAGATGGATCGGATCCGCAAAACGCATACGGACGTCTGAATGAAGCCTTACAGGGGCATGATCAATGACTGTGGTTATCACCCCATATAGACTCCCTGATCACCCCCCTGTCATTGATTACCCCCCTGTCATTGATTACCCCCCTGTAAAGCTCCATTCAGATGTCCGCATGATTTTTACGGATCCACTGATAGATGGATCGGATCCGCAAAACGCATCCGGACGTCTGAATGAAGCCTTACACGGGCGTGATCAATGACTGTGGTTATCACCCCATATAGACTCCCTGATCACCCCCCTGTCATTGATCACCCCCCTGTCATTGATCACCCCCCCTGTCATTGATCACCCCCCCTGTCATTGATCACCCCCCCTGTCATTGATCACCCCCCCTGTCATTTATCACCCCTCTGTAAGGCTCCATTCAGACATTTTTTTGGCCCAAGTTAGCGGAATTTTTATTTTTTTTTCTTACAAAGTCTCATATTCCACTAACTTGTGTCAAAAAATAAAATCTCACATGAACTCACCATGCCCCTCACGGAATCCAAATGCGTAAAATTTTTTAGACATTTATATTCCAGACTTCTTCTCACGCTTTAGGGCCCCTAGAATGCCAGGGCAGTATAAATACCCCACATGTGACCCCATTTCAGAAAGAAGACACCCCCAGGTATTCCGTGAGGGGCATATTGAGTCCATGAAAGATTGAAATTTTTGTCCCAAGTTAGCGGAACGGGAGACTTTGTGAGAAAAAAATTAAAAATATCAATTTCCGCTAACTTGTGCCAAAAAAAAAAAAATTCTATGAACTCGCCATGCCCCTCATTGAATACCTTGGGGTGTCTTCTTTCCAAAATGGGGTCACATGTGGGGTATTTATACTGCCCTGGCATTCTAGGGGCCCCAAAGCGTGAGAAGAAGTCTGGTATCCAAATGTCTAAAAATGCCCTCCTAAAAGGAATTTGGGCACCATTGTGCATCTAGGCTGCAAAAAAGTGTCACACATCTGGTATCGCCGTACTCAGGAGAAGTTGGGGAATGTGTTTTGGGGTGTCATTTTACATATACCCATGCTGGGTGAGATAAATATCTTGGTCAAATGCCAACTTTGTATAAAAAAATGGGAAAAGTTGTCTTTTGTCAAGATATTTCTCTCACCCAGCAAGGGTATATGTAAAATGACACCCCAAAACACATTCCCGAACTTCTCCTGAATACGGCGATACCACATGTGTGACACTTTTTTGCAGCCTAGGTGGGCAAAGGGGCCCATATTCCAAAGAGCACCTTTAGGATTTCACAGGTCATTTACCTACTTACCACACATTAGGGCCCCTGGAAAATGCCAGGGCAGTATAACTACCCCACAAGTGACCCCATTTTGGAAAGAAGACACCCCAAGGTATTCCGTGAGGGGCATGGCGAGTTCCTAGAATTTTTTATTTTTTGTCACAAGTTAGTGGAAAATGCTGATTTTTTTTTTTTTTTTTTTTTTTCATACAAAGTCTCATATTCCACTAACTTGTGACAAAAAATAAAAACTTCCATAAACTCACTATGCCCATCAGCGAATACCTTGGGGTCTCTTCTTTCCAAAATGGGGTCACTTGTGGGGTAGTTATACTGCCCTGGCATTCTAGGGGCCCAAATGTGTGGTAAGGAGTTTGAAATCAAATTCTGTAAAAAATGACCTGTGAAATCCGAAAGGTGCTCTTTGGAATATGGGCCCCTTTGCCCACCTAGGCTGCAAAAAAGTGTCACACATCTGGTATCTCCGTACTCAGGAGAAGTTGGGGAATGTGTTTTGGGGTGTCATTTTACATATACCCATGCTGGGTGAGAGAAATATCTTGGCAAAAGACAACTTTTCCCATTTTTTTATACAAAGTTGGCATTTGACCAAGATATTTCTCTCACCCAGCATGGGTATATATAAAATGACACCCCAAAACACATTCCCCACCTTCTCCTGAGTACGGAGATACCAGATGTGTGACACTTTTTTGCAGCCTAGGTGGGCAAAGGGGCCCATATTCCAAAGAGCACCTTTCGGATTTCACAGGTCATTTTTTACAGAATTTGATTTCAAACTCCTTACCACACATTTGGGCCCCTAGAATGCCAGGGCAGTATAACCACCCCACAAGTGACCCCATTTTGGAAAGAAGAGACCCCAAGGTATTTCGTGATGGGCATAGTGAGTTCATAGAAGTTTTTATTTTTTGTCACAAGTTAGTGGAATATGAGACTTTGTAAGAAAAGGAAAAAAAAATAAAAAATCATCGTTTTCCACTAACTTGTGACAAAAAATAAAAAGTTCCATGAACTCACTATGCCCATCAGCGAATACCTTAGGGTGTGTACTTTCCGAAATGGGGTCATTTGTGGGGTGTTTGTACTGTCTGGGCATTGTAGAACCTCAGGAAACATGACAGGTGCTCAGAAAGTCAGATCTGCTTCAAAAAGCGGAAATTCACATTTTTGTACCATAGTTTGTAAACGCTATAACTTTTACCCAAACCATTTTTTTTTTACCCAAACATTTTTTTTTTATCAAAGACATGTAGAACAATAAATTTAGAGCAAAATTTATATATGGATGTCGTTTTTTTTTGCAAAATTTTACAACTGAAAGTGAAAAATGTCATTTTTTTGCAAAAAAATCCTTAAATTTCGATTAATAACAAAAAAAGTAAAAATGTCAGCAGCAATGAAATACCACCAAATGAAAGCTCTATTAGTGAGAAGAAAAGGAGGTAAAATTCATTTGGGTGGTAAGTTGCATGACCGAGCAATAAACGGTGAAAGTAGTGTAGGTCAGAAGTATAAAAAGTGGCCTGGTCTTTCAGGGTGTTTAAGCTATAGGGGCTGAGGTGGTTAAGAGGCATTCCGTTTTGCTCTGTCCTAATAGAAGTTTATGAGAATGCATAACCGATCCGTCTGGGTCCCCTTATGCAAGACGGAAAACAAAGTCCTGTTGACAGGACTTTGTTTTCCGTCTTGCATAACGGGAACCAGATGGATCCGTTTTGATTCCCATAGACTTCTATTAGGACGGAGAGCAAACGGAATGCCTCTTGCAGAGTCCGCACTGTACAAGAGAGAGATAGCTTTGGCTGTGAAGGGGAAAGTTCCAGAGCACACAATGACAGCCCCAGAACCTTTCTGCTGCCTGGCCAACTGTATGCTACCACAGCGCCAGCCCAGCCTGCAGGACATCAGAGAGGACTGGGGTCCACATTACAGCATCAATACATTTACATTTATTTATTATCAAAAAGCATCATACATAGCTAAAAAACAAACATTTTTTACTGTCCCTTTAAGCAAAAGCCAGAATATAATAATAGACAAAAAAATAAAACAATTTACTTACAAAAGAAGCTATTCAGTCGTCTGCTGTGCCGTCCTCTGCTTGCTTCCGCGGATTCTTTCCCCTCCTTTCTGTCTCTCCTCAGTGCCCAGGCGCACTGTTATGGGGGATCTGTGGATGACACTATTATGGGGGATCTGTGGATGACACTGTTATGGGGGCATCTGTGGATGACGCACTGTTATGGGCATCTGTGGATGACGCACTGTTATGGGCATCTGTGGATGACGCACTGTTATGGGCATCTGTGGATGACGCACTGTTATGGGCATCAGTGGATGACACTATTATGGGGGATCTGTGGATGACACTGTTATAGGGGATCTGTGGATGACACTGT
The DNA here is from genome assembly GCF_905171765.1 of Bufo bufo. NCBI lineage: Eukaryota > Metazoa > Chordata > Amphibia > Anura > Bufonidae > Bufo > Bufo bufo. The sequence goes on from NW_024401174.1 coordinate 63,250, forward strand.
TATGGGGGATCTGTGGATGACACTGTTATGGGGGCATCTGTGTATGATACTGTTATGGGGGATCTGTGGATGATACTGTTATGGGGTCATCTGTGGATGACACTGTTATGGGGGATCTGTGGATGACACTATTATGGGGGATCTGTGGATGACGCCCTGTTATGGGCATCTGTGGATGACACTGTTATGGGGGGCATCTGTGAATGACATTGTTATGGGGGGCATCTGTGAATGACACTGTTATGGGGCATCTGTGGATGACACTGTTATGGGGGCATCTGTGGATGACACTGTTATGGGGCATCTGTGGATGACACTGTTATGGGGGCATCTGTGGATGACGCACGGTTATGAGAGCATCTGTGGATGATGCACTGTTAAGGGGATATCGGTGGATGGCACTGTCATGGGGGCATCTGTGGATGACGCACTGTTATTAACAGTGCATAATCCACAGATCACCCCCATAACAGTGTCAAACACAGATCCCCCATAACAGTGTCATATTCCACACAGATGCCCCCATAACAGTGTCATATTCCACACAGATGCCCCCATAACAGTGTCATCCACAGACCACAGATATCCCCTTAACAGTCTATTAAGAGGATATCTGTGGATAGCACTGCTATGGGGGTATCTGTGTGGAATCTGACACAGATGCGGGGGGATCTGTGGTCTGTGGATGACACTGTTATGTAGGGCCGGGGGGGATCTGTGGATGACACATATATAGCAGCATCTTGTGCTATATATGTGTCATCATCCACAGATCCCCCCATAACAGTGTCCCTGACATTGACCCCCAACAGGGGGTGGAGGCCGCCAGGGTCTTATGTAAAGTGTTGTAAACTTAGTGTTGTAAACTTGTACTACTTACTGGGAGACTCCAGCTAGTATTCCACAATCACTGGGCACTGGGCAGGCTCTCAAACATTCAAACAAGGCCGGCGGCAGCGTAACGTGACGTCACTCACTCCGTCACGCCGCACGTGCCTGCTCCTCCCACTTCATTAATGAAGCAGGCGGAGCAGGCGCGTGACGTCGGAGTAAGTGACATTACGCGGCCGGCCGCTGGGACACGCAGCATGGGAGCATGATAGCAGTCTGAAGATGTAATTGTGGCTGTGCGGGACAGCCAGGGCTCAAGCGGCAGTGCAGGAGGCTGAGCATGGAGGTGTGATTAGGGTGTGCCCAGGCACACCCGGCACACCCCGTGCGCACGCCTATGGGACTAACGCAACTTTAGCTATAACTTCTGCCATTTTTTGGCAAAAGTTATGGAAAGTCTTTCAGGCGGCGCAAAGCTGTGCCCCTACTGCTAATAAATGTCCACTCTTTGTTGGCACTTCAAAGAAATGGCAAGAAACTTACATTGTTGCAAATTATTGTGCACATATGGGATTCCCCATACTTTGCGACTTATTTACACAATAACAATGGTGTAATTAGCTTAATAAATATCCTCCAATGACTTTTCAGTTTTAATATAGGTACTAAGAAGTAAGTATGCAATACAATGTCATTTACTATTAGAAATTGTTTAAGATTTGTTATGTTGTCAATATAGGCATGTGTTTAAAATGATTAGAAATAAAAAAAAATATGAGGCCAGTTTTTATTTATTTTTTCAATTGTATTATACACATGTCTATGCTCATATTCCTTTTCTGTCTCTAAGTAATGTGTGTCACTATCAGTTATTGTGTATTTCTGTTATATTTAAGGATTTAGATATAAGGTATGAGAAGTAAGAGGATAAGCTAGGAGAGGAGGAGTGTGATTCAATTAAGAGAGAAGTATGTGGAGGGTGAGAAGGTGGTGAATTAAAGAGGTTAGAGGATAATGAGGAGATGGAATAGGGCAATGAGAGGATATGGAGGTAGTGAAGGCAGAGCATAAAAGCGGAGGACATTAGGGTTGAGGATAAGAGAGTGTTATGTATAGGCTGTTAGAGGGGATCAGGAAGTCTGTGGATGAAAGAGGTGGAAATGAAGGATGAGAGAGGAGGACAGTATTTATTGTTAAGTAGCTTTTGTTAATCATTGGGTACATGTATCAAGAATGGTATATCTATATGCCAGTCTTGATCTCTTTGCACTGGTGTGAGATATTCCAAATTTATTAAGAAGTAGATGACTCTTAATAAATTAGGTGCATCTCCATTCAACCATGTGTCACAACATGAAGTCTGCGTTAGCCAGGGACTAACGCAACTTTAGCTATAACTTCTGCCATTTTTTGGCAAAAGTTATGGAAAGTCTTTCAGGCGGCGCAAAGCTGTGCCCCTACTGCTAATCAATGTCCACTCTTTCTTGGCACTTCAAAGAAATGGCAAGAAACTTACATTGTTGCAAATTATTGTGCACATATGGGATTCCCCATACTTTGCGACTTATTTACACAATAACAATGGTGTAATTAGCTTAATAAATATCCTCCAATGACTTTTCAGTTTTAATATAGGTACTAAGAAGTAAGTATGCAATACAATGTCATTTACTATTAGAAATTGTTTAAGATTTGTTATGTTGTCAATATAGGCATGTGTATAAATTGATTAGAAATTTTAAAAAAATACATTTCACTTATAAGTAATAGATTTTCTTAGTCCCTTGATAGCAGCATATGGTGCAGTCATGGGCCTAAACAATATGTTAGTGCGCAATGGCTGGTAATTCATCGGCAAAGAAGTATGAATTTGTGATTTTAATTAATAAATTGAGGATGACTATGTTAAGTTTTACACTTAATGTTAGTCTGATTTCCTCTTGTTCGTAACAACTTTGTTATGACCGAGGAGAAATCTAGGAGAGGGGTGGCTGGCTATGAAGGGGTATGAGGAGGCCAGTTTTTTTTTTTTTTTCTATTGTATTATACACATGTCTATGCTCATATTCCTTTTCTGTTTCTAAGTAATGTGTGTCACTATCAGTTATTGTGTATTTCTGTTATATTTAAGGATTTAGATATAAGGTATGAGAAGTAAGAGGATAAGCTAGGAGAGGAGGAGTGTGAGTCAATTAAGAGAGAAGTATGTGGAGGGTGAGAAGGTGGTGAATTAAAGAGGTTAGAGGATAATGAGGAGATGGAATAGGGCAATGAGAGGATATGGAGGTAGTGAAGGCAGAGCATAAAAGCGGAGGACATTAGGGTTGAGGATAAGAGAGTGTTATGTATAGGCTGTTAGAGGGGATCAGGAAGTCTGTGGATGAAAGAGGTGGAAATGAAGGATGAGAGAGGAGGACAGTATTTATTGTTAAGTAGCTTTTGTTAATCATTGGGTACATGTATCAAGAATGGTATATCCATATGCCAGTCTTGATCTCTTTGCACTGGTGTGAGATATTCCAAATTTATTAAGAAGTAGATGACTCTTAATAAATTAGGTGCATCTCCATCCAACCATGTGTCACAAAATGAAGTCTGCGTTAGCCAGGGACTAACGCAACTTTAGCTATAACTTCTGCCATTTTTTGACAAAAGTTATGGAAAGTCTTTCAGGCTGCGCAAAGCTGTGCCCCTACTGCTAATCAATGTCCACTCTTTCTTGGCACTTCAAAGAAATGGCAAGAAACTTACATTGTTGCAAATTATTGTGCACATATGGGATTCCCCATACTTTGCGACTTATTTACACAATAACAATGGTGTAATTAGCTTAATAAATATCCTCCAATGACTTTTCAGTTTTAATATAGGTACTAAGAAGTAAGTATGCAATACAATGTCATTTACTATTAGAAATTGTTTAAGATTTGTTATGTTGTCAATATAGACATGTGTATAAAATAATTAGAAATAAAAAAAAATATGAGGCCAGTTTTTATTTATTTTTTCAATTGTATTATACACATGTCTATGCTCATATTCCTTTTCTGTCTCTAAGTAATGTGTGTCACTATCAGTTATTGTGTATTTTTTGTTATATTTAAGGATTTAGATATAAGGTATGAGAAATAAGAGGATAAGCTAGGAGAGGAGGAGTGTGAGTCAATTAAGAGAGAAGTATGTGGAGGATGAGAAGGTGGTGAATTAAAGAGGTTAGAGGATAATGAGGAGATGGAATAGGGCAATGAGAGGATATGGAGGTAGTGAAGGCAGAGCATAAAAGCGGAGGACATTAGGGTTGAGGATAAGAGAGTGTAATGTATAGGCTGTTAGAGGGGATCAGAAAGTCTGTGGATGAAAGAGGTGGAAATGAAGGATGAGAGAGGAGGACAGTATTTATTGTTAAGTAGCTTTTGTTAATCATTGGGTACATGTATCAAGAATGGTATATCCATATGCCAGTCTTGATCTCTTTGCACTGGTGTGAGATATTCCAAATTTATTAAGAAGTAGATGACTCTTAATAAATTAGGTGCATCTCCATCCAACCATGTGTCACAACATGAAGTCTGCGTTAGCCAGGGACTAACGCAACTTTAGCTATAACTTCTGCCATTTTTTGGCAAAAGTTATGGAAAGTCTTTCAGGCGGCGCAAAGCTGTGCCCCTACTGCTAATCAATGTCCACTCTTTCTTGGCACTTCAAAGAAATGGCAAGAAACTTACATTGTTGCAAATTATTGTGCACATATGGGATTCCCCATACTTTGCGACTTATTTACACCATAACAATGGTGTAATTAGCTTAATAAATATCCTCCAATGACTTTTCAGTTTTAATATAGGTACTAAGAAGTAAGTATGCAATACAATGTCATTTACTTTTAGAAATTGTTTAAGATTTGTTATGTTGTCAATATAGGCATGTGTATAAAATGATTAGAAATAAAAAAAAATATGAGGCCAGTTTTTATTTATTTTTTCAATTGTATTATACACATGTCTATGCTCATATTCCTTTTCTGTCTCTAAGTAATGTGTGTCACTATCAGTTATTGTGTATTTCTGTTATATTTAAGGATTTAGATATAAGGTATGAGAAGTAAGAGGATAAGCTAGGAGAGGAGGAGTGTGATTCAATTAAGAGAGAAGTATGTGGAGGGTGAGAAGGTGGTGAATTAAAGAGGTTAGAGGATAATGAGGAGATGGAATAGGGCAATGAGAGGATATGGAGGTAGTGAAGGCAGAGCATAAAAGCGGAGGACATTAGGGTTGAGGATAAGAGAGTGTTATGTATAGGCTGTTAGAGGGGATCAGGAAGTCTGTGGATGAAAGAGGTGGAAATGAAGGATGAGAGAGGAGGACAGTATTTATTGTTAAGTAGCTTTTGTTAATCATTGGGTACATGTATCAAGAATGGTATATCCATATGCCAGTCTTGATCTCTTTGCACTGGTGTGAGATATTCCAAATTTATTAAGAAGTAGATGACTCTTAATAAATTAGGTGCATCTCCATCAACCATGTGTCACAACATGAAGTCTGCGTTAGCCAGGGACTAACGCAACTTTAGCTATAACTTCTGCCATTTTTTGGCAAAAGTTATGGAAAGTCTTTCAGGCGGCGCAAAGCTGTGCCCCTACTGCTAATCAATGTCCACTCTTTCTTGGCACTTCAAAGAAATGGCAAGAAACTTACATTGTTGCAAATTATTGTGCACATATGGGATTCCCCATACTTTGCGACTTATTTACACAATAACAATGGTGTAATTAGCTTAATAAATATCCTCCAATGACTTTTCAGTTTTAATATAGGTACTAAGAAGTAAGTATGCAATACAATGTCATTTACTATTAGAAATTGTTTAAGATTTGTTATGTTGTCAATATAGGCATGTGTATAAATTGATTAGAAATTTTAAAAAAATACATTTCACTTATAAGTAATAGATTTTCTTAGTCCCTTGATAGCAGCATATGGTGCAGTCATGGGCCTAAACAATATGTTAGTGCGCAATGGCTGGTAATTCATCGGCAAAGAAGTATGAATTTGTGATTTTAATTAATAAATTGAGGATGACTATGTTAAGTTTTACACTTAATGTTAGTCTGATTTCCTCTTGTTCGTAACAACTTTGTTATGACCGAGGAGAAATCTAGGAGAGGGGTGGCTGGCTATGAAGGGGTATGAGGAGGCCAGTTTTTTTTTATTTTTTCTATTGTATCATACACATGTCTATGCTCATATTCCTTTTCTGTTTCTAAGTAATGTGTATCACTATCAGTTATTGTGTATTTCTGTTATATTTAAGGATTTAGATATAAGGTATGAGAAGTAAGAGGATAAGCTAGGAGAGGAGGAGTGTGAGTCAATTAAGAGAGAAGTATGTGGAGGATGAGAAGGTGGTGAATTAAAGAGGTTAGAGGATAATGAGGAGATGGAATAGGGCAATGAGAGGATATGGAGGTAGTGAAGGCAGAGCATAAAAGCGGAGGACATTAGGGTTGAGGATAAGAGAGTGTTATGTATAGGCTGTTAGAGGGGATCAGGAAGTCTGTGGATGAAAGAGGTGGAAATGAAGGATGAGAGAGGAGGACAGTATTTATTGTTAAGTAGCTTTTGTTAATTATTGGGTACATGTATCAAGAATGGTATATCCATATGCCAGTCTTGATCTCTTTGCACTGGTGTGAGATATTCCAAATTTATTAAGAAGTAGATGACTCTTAATAAATTAGGTGCATCTCCATCCAACCATGTGTCACAACATGAAGTCTGCGTTAGCCAGGGACTAACGCAACTTTAGCTATAACTTCTGCCATTTTTTGGCAAAAGTTATGGAAAGTCTTTCAGGCGGCGCAAAGCTGTGCCCCTACTGCTAATCAATGTCCACTCTTTCTTGGCACTTCAAAGAAATGGCAAGAAACTTACATTGTTGCAAATTATTGTGCACATATGGGATTCCCCATACTTTGCGACTTATTTACACAATAACAATGGTGTAAATAGCTTAATAAATATCCTCCAATGACTTTTCAGTTTTAATATAGGTACTAAGAAGTAAGTATGCAATACAATGTCATTTACTATTAGAAATTGTTTAAGATTTGTTATGTTGTCAATATAGGCATGTGTATAAAATAATTAGAAATTAAAAAAAATATGAGGCCAGTTTTTATTTATTTTTTCAATTGTATTATACACATGTCTATGCTCATATTCCTTTTCTGTCTCTAAGTAATGTGTGTCACTATCAGTTATTGTGTATTTCTGTTATATTTAAGGATTTAGATATAAGGTATGAGAAGTAAGAGGATAAGCTAGGAGAGGAGGAGTGTGAGTCAATTAAGAGAGAAGTATGTGGAGGGTGAGAAGGTGGTGAATTAAAGAGGTTAGAGGATAATGAGGAGATGGAATAGGGCAATGAGAGGATATGGAGGTAGTGAAGGCAGAGCATAAAAGCGGAGGACATTAGGGTTGAGGATAAGAGAGTGTTATGTATAGGCTGTTAGAGGGGATCAGGAAGTCTGTGGATGAAAGAGGTGGAAATGAAGGATGAGAGAGGAGGACAGTATTTATTGTTAAGTAGCTTTTGTTAATCATTGGGTACATGTATCAAGAATGGTATATCCATATGCCAGTCTTGATCTCTTTGCACTGGTGTGAGATATTCCAAATTTATTAAGAAGTAGATGACTCTTAATAAATTAGGTGCATCTCCATCCAACCATGTGTCACAAAATGAAGTCTGCGTTAGCCAGGGACTAACGCAACTTTAGCTATAACTTCTGCCATTTTTTGGCAAAAGTTATGGAAAGTCTTTCAGGCGGCGCAAAGCTGTGCCCCTACTGCTAATCAATGTCCACTCTTTCTTGGCACTTCAAAGAAATGGCAAGAAACTTACATTGTTGCAAATTATTGTGCACATATGGGATTCCCCATACTTTGCGACTTATTTACACAATAACAATGGTGTAATTAGCTTAATAAATATCCTCCAATGACTTTTCAGTTTTAATATAGGTACTAAGAAGTAAGTATGCAATACAATGTCATTTACTATTAGAAATTGTTTAAGATTTGTTATGTTGTCAATATAGGCATGTGTATAAAATGATTAGAAATTAAAAAAAATATGAGGCCAGTTTTTATTTATTTTTTCAATTGTATTATACACATGTCTATGCTCATATTCCTTTTCTGTCTCTAAGTAATGTGTGTCACTATCAGTTATTGTGTATTTCTGTTATATTTAAGGATTTAGATATAAGGTATGAGAAGTAAGAGGATAAGCTAGGAGAGGAGGAGTGTGAGTCAATTAAGAGAGAAGTATGTGGAGGGTGAGAAGGTGGTGAATTAAAGAGGTTAGAGGATAATGAGGAGATGGAATAGGGCAATGAGAGGATATGGAGGTAGTGAAGGCAGAGCATAAAAGCGGAGGACATTAGGGTTGAGGATAAGAGAGTGTTATGTATAGGCTGTTAGAGGGGATCAGGAAGTCTGTGGATGAAAGAGGTGGAAATGAAGGATGAGAGAGGAGGACAGTATTTATTGTTAAGTAGCTTTTGTTAATCATTGGGTACATGTATCAAGAATGGTATATCCATATGCCAGTCTTGATCTCTTTGCACTGGTGTGAGATATTCCAAATTTATTAAGAAGTAGATGACTCTTAATAAATTAGGTGCATCTCCATCCAACCATGTGTCACAACATGAAGTCTGCGTTAGCCAGGGACTAACGCAACTTTAGCTATAACTTCTGCCATTTTTTGGCAAAAGTTATGGAAAGTCTTTCAGGCGGCGCAAAGCTGTGCCCCTACTGCTAATCAATGTCCACTCTTTCTTGGCACTTCAAAGAAATGGCAAGAAACTTACATTGTTGCAAATTATTGTGCACATATGGGATTCCCCATACTTTGCGACTTATTTACACAATAACAATGGTGTAATTAGCTTAATAAATATCCTCCAATGACTTTTCAGTTTTAATATAGGTACTAAGAAGTAAGTATGCAATACAATGTCATTTACTATTAGAAATTGTTTAAGATTTGTTATGTTGTCAATATAGGCATGTGTATAAAATGATTAGAAATAAAAAATAATATGAGGCCAGTTTTTATTTATTTTTTCAATTGCATTATACACATGTCTATGCTCATATTCCTTTTCTGTCTCTAAGTAATGTGTGTCACTATCAGTTATTGTGTATTTCTGTTATATTTAAGGATTTAGATATAAGGTATGAGAAGTAAGAGGATAAGCTAGGAGAGGAGGAGTGTGATTCAATTAAGAGAGAAGTATGTGGAGGGTGAGAAGGTGGTGAATTAAAGAGGTTAGAGGATAATGAGGAGATGGAATAGGGCAATGAGAGGATATGGAGGTAGTGAAGGCAGAGCATAAAAGCGGAGGACATTAGGGTTGAGGATAAGAGAGTGTTATGTATAGGCTGTTAGAGGGGATCAGGAAGTCTGTGGATGATAGAGGTGGAAATGAAGAATGAGAGAGGAGGACAGTATTTATTGTTAAGTAGCTTTTGTTAATCATTGGGTACATGTATCAAGAATGGTATATCCATATGCCAGTCTTGATCTCTTTGCACTGGTGTGAGATATTCCAAATTTATTAAGAAGTAGATGACTCTTAATAAATTAGGTGCATCTCCATCCAACCATGTGTCACAACATGAAGTCTGCGTTAGCCAGGGACTAACGCAACTTTAGCTATAACTTCTGCCATTTTTTGGCAAAAGTTATGGAAAGTCTTTCAGGCGGCGCAAAGCTGTGCCCCTACTGCTAATCAATGTCCACTCTTTCTTGGCACTTCAAAGAAATGGCAAGAAACTTACATTGTTGCAAATTATTGTGCACATATGGGATTCCCCATACTTTGCGACTTATTTACACAATAACAATGGTGTAATTAGCTTAATAAATATCCTCCAATGACTTTTCAGTTTTAATATAGGTACTAAGAAGTAAGTATGCAATACAATGTCATTTACTATTAGAAATTGTTTAAGATTTGTTATGTTGTCAATATAGGCATGTGTATAAAATGATTAGAAATTTTAAAAAAATACATTTCACTTATAAGTAATAGATTTTCTTAGTCCCTTGATAGCAGCATATGGTGCAGTCATGGGCCTAAACAATATGTTAGTGCGCAATGGCTGGTAATTCATCGGCAAAGAAGTATGAATTTGTGATTTTAATTAATAAATTGAGGATGACTATGTTAAGTTTTACACTTAATGTTAGTCTGATTTCCTCTTGTTCGTAACAACTTTGTTATGACCGAGGAGAAATCTAGGAGAGGGGTGGCTGGCTATGAAGGGGTATGAGGAGGCCAGTTTTTTTTTATTTTTTCTATTGTATTATACACATGTCTATGCTCATATTCCTTTTCTGTCTCTAAGTAATGTGTGTCACTATCAGTTATTGTGTATTTCTGTTATATTTAAGGATTTAGATATAAGGTATGAGAAGTAAGAGGATAAGCTAGGAGAGGAGGAGTGTGAGTCAATTAAGAGAGAAGTATGTGGAGGGTGAGAAGGTGGTGAATTAAAGAGGTTAGAGGATAATGAGGAGATGGAATAGGGCAATGAGAGGATATGGAGGTAGTGAAGGCAGAGCATAAAAGCGGAGGACATTAGGGTTGAGGATAAGAGAGTGTTATGTATAGGCTGTTAGAGGGGATCAGGAAGTCTGTGGATGAAAGAGGTGGAAATGAAGGATGAGAGAGGAGGACAGTATTTATTGTTAAGTAGCTTTTGTTAATCATTGGGTACATGTATCAAGAATGGTATATCCATATGCCAGTCTTGATCTCTTTGCACTGGTGTGAGATATTCCAAATTTATTAAGAAGTAGATGACTCTTAATAAATTAGGTGCATCTCCATCCAACCATGTGTCACAAAATGAAGTCTGCGTTAGCCAGGGACTAACGCAACTTTAGCTATAACTTCTGCCATTTTTTGGCAAAAGTTATGGAAAGTCTTTCAGGCGGCGCAAAGCTGTGCCCCTTTACTGCTAATCAATGTCCACTCTTTCTTGGCACTTCAAAGAAATGGCAAGAAACTTACATTGTTGCAAATTATTGTGCACATGTGGGATTCCCCATACTTTGCGACTTATTTACACAATAACAATGGTGTAATTAGCTTAATAAATATCCTCCAATGACTTTTCAGTTTTAATATAGGTACTAAGAAGTAAGTATGCAATACAATGTCATTTACTATTAGAAATTGTTTAAGATTTGTTATGTTGTCAATATAGGCATGTGTATAAAATAATTAGAAATAAAAAAAAATATGAGGCCAGTTTTTATTTATTTTTTCAATTGTATTATACACATGTCTATGCTCATATTCCTTTTCTGTCTCTAAGTAATGTGTGTCACTATCAGTTATTGTGTATTTCTGTTATATTTAAGGATTTAGATATAAGGTATGAGAAGTAAGAGGATAAGCTAGGAGAGGAGGAGTGTGAGTCAATTAAGAGAGAAGTATGTGGAGGATGAGAAGGTGGTGAATTAAAGAGGTTAGAGGATAATGAGGAGATGGAATAGGGCAATGAGAGGATATGGAGGTAGTGAAGGCAGAGCATAAAAGCGGAGGACATTAGGGTTGAGGATAAGAGAGTGTTATGTATAGGCTGTTAGAGGGGATCAGGAAGTCTGTGGATGAAAGAGGTGGAAATGAAGGATGAGAGAGGAGGACAGTATTTATTGTTAAGTAGCTTTTGTTAATCATTGGGTACATGTATCAAGAATGGTATATCCATATGCCAGTCTTGATCTCTTTGCACTGGTGTGAGATATTCCAAATTTATTAAGAAGTAGATGACTCTTAATAAATTAGGTGCATCTCCATTCAACCATGTGTCACAACATGAAGTCTGCGTTAGCCAGGGACTAACGCAACTTTAGCTATAACTTCTGCCATTTTTTGGCAAAAGTTATGGAAAGTCTTTCAGGCGGCGCAAAGCTGTGCCCCTACTGCTAATCAATGTCCACTCTTTCTTGGCACTTCAAAGAAATGGCAAGAAACTTACATTGTTGCAAATTATTGTGCACATGTGGGATTCCCCATACTTTGCGACTTATTTACACAATAACAATGGTGTAATTAGCTTAATAAATATCCTCCAATGACTTTTCAGTTTTAATATAGGTACTAAGAAGTAAGTATGCAATACAATGTCATTTACTATTAGAAATTGTTTAAGATTTGTTATGTTGTCAATATAGGCATGTGTATAAAATAATTAGAAATAAAAAAAAATATGAGGCCAGTTTTTATTTATTTTTTCAATTGTATTATACACATGTCTATGCTCATATTCCTTTTCTGTCTCTAAGTAATGTGTGTCACTATCAGTTATTGTGTATTTTTTGTTATATTTAAGGATTTAGATATAAGGTATGAGAAGTAAGAGGATAAGCTAGGAGAGGAGGAGTGTGAGTCAATTAAGAGAGAAGTATGTGGAGGGTGAGAAGGTGGTGAATTAAAGAGGTTAGAGGATAATGAGGAGATGGAATAGGGCAATGAGAGGATATGGAGGTAGTGAAGGCAGAGCATAAAAGCGGAGGACATTAGGGTTGAGGATAAGAGAGTGTTATGTATAGGCTGTTAGAGGGGATCAGGAAGTCTGTGGATGAAAGAGGTGGAAATGAAGGATGAGAGAGGAGGACAGTATTTATTGTTAAGTAGCTTTTGTTAATCATTGGGTACATGTATCAAGAATGGTATATCCATATGCCAGTCTTGATCTCTTTGCACTGGTGTGAGATATTCCAAATTTATTAAGAAGTAGATGACTCTTAATAAATTAGGTGCATCTCCATTCAACCATGTGTCACAACATGAAGTCTGCGTTAGCCAGGGACTAACGCAACTTTAGCTATAACTTCTGCCATTTTTTGGCAAAAGTTATGGAAAGTCTTTCAGGCTGCGCAAAGCTGTGCCCCTACTGCTAATCAATGTCCACTCTTTCTTGGCACTTCAAAGAAATGGCAAGAAACTTACATTGTTGCAAATTATTGTGCACATATGGGATTCCCCATACTTTGCGACTTATTTACACAATAACAATGGTGTAATTAGCTTAATAAATATCCTCCAATGACTTTTCAGTTTTAATATAGGTACTAAGAAGTAAGTATGCAATACAATGTCATTTACTATTAGAAATTGTTTAAGATTTGTTATGTTGTCAATATAGGCATGTGTATAAAATAATTAGAAATAAAAAAAAATATGAGGCCAGTTTTTATTTATTTTTTCAATTGTATTATACACATGTCTATGCTCATATTCCTTTTCTGTCTCTAAGTAATGTGTGTCACTATCAGTTATTGTGTATTTCTGTTATATTTAAGGATTTAGATATAAGGTATGAGAAGTAAGAGGATAAGCTAGGAGAGGAGGAGTGTGAGTCAATTAAGAGAGAAGTATGTGGAGGATGAGAAGGTGGTGAATTAAAGAGGTTAGAGGATAATGAGGAGATGGAATAGGGCAATGAGAGGATATGGAGGTAGTGAAGGCAGAGCATAAAAGCGGAGGACATTAGGGTTGAGGATAAGAGAGTGTTATGTATAGGCTGTTAGAGGGGATCAGGAAGTCTGTGGATGAAAGAGGTGGAAATGAAGGATGAGAGAGGAGGACAGTATTTATTGTTAAGTAGCTTTTGTTAATCATTGGGTACATGTATCAAGAATGGTATATCCATATGCCAGTCTTGATCTCTTTGCACTGGTGTGAGATATTCCAAATTTATTAAGAAGTAGATGACTCTTAATAAATTAGGTGCATCTCCATCCAACCATGTGTCACAACATGAAGTCTGCGTTAGCCAGGGACTAACGCAACTTTAGCTATAACTTCTGCCATTTTTTGGCAAAAGTTATGGAAAGTCTTTCAGACGGCGCAAAGCTGTGCCCCTACTGCTAATCAATGTCCACTCTTTCTTGGCACTTCAAAGAAATGGCAAGAAACTTACATTGTTGCAAATTATTGTGCACATATGGGATTCCCCATACTTTGCGACTTATTTACACAATAACAATGGTGTAATTAGCTTAATAAATATCCTCCAATGACTTTTCAGTTTTAATATAGGTACTAAGAAGTAAGTATGCAATACAATGTCATTTACTATTAGAAATTGTTTAAGATTTGTTATGTTGTCAATATAGGCATGTGTATAAAATGATTAGAAATAAAAAAAATATGAGGCCAGTTTTTATTTATTTTTTCAATTGTATTATACACATGTCTATGCTCATATTCCTTTTCTGTCTCTAAGTAATGTGTGTCACTATCAGTTATTGTGTATTTCTGTTATATTTAAGGATTTAGATATAAGGTATGAGAAGTAAGAGGATAAGCTAGGAGAGGAGGAGTGTGAGTCAATTAAGAGAGAAGTATGTGGAGGGTGAGAAGGTGGTGAATTAAAGAGGTTAGAGGATAATGAGGAGATGGAATAGGGCAATGAGAGGATATGGAGGTAGTGAAGGCAGAGCATAAAAGCGGAGGACATTAGGGTTGAGGATAAGAGAGTGTTATGTATAGGCTGTTAGAGGGGATCAGGAAGTCTGTGGATGAAAGAGGTGGAAATGAAGGATGAGAGAGGAGGACAGTATTTATTGTTAAGTAGCTTTTGTTAATCATTGGGTACATGTATCAAGAATGGTATATCCATATGCCAGTCTTGATCTCTTTGCACTGGTGTGAGATATTCCAAATTTATTAAGAAGTAGATGACTCTTAATAAATTAGGTGCATCTCCATCCAACCATGTGTCACAACATGAAGTCTGCGTTAGCCAGGGACTAACGCAACTTTAGCTATAACTTCTGCCATTTTTTGGCAAAAGTTATGGAAAGTCTTTCAGGCGGCGCAAAGCTGTGCCCCTACTGCTAATCAATGTCCACTCTTTCTTGGCACTTCAAAGAAATGGCAAGAAACTTACATTGTTGCAAATTATTGTGCACATATGGGATTCCCCATACTTTGCGACTTATTTACACAATAACAATGGTGTAATTAGCTTAATAAATATCCTCCAATGACTTTTCAGTTTTAATATAGGTACTAAGAAGTAAGTATGCAATACAATGTCATTTACTATTAGAAATTGTTTAAGATTTGTTATGTTGTCAATATAGGCATGTGTATAAAATAATTAGAAATAAAAAAAATATGAGGCCAGTTTTTATTTATTTTTTCAATTGTATTATACACATGTCTATGCTCATATTCCTTTTCTGTCTCTAAGTAATGTGTGTCACTATCAGTTATTGTGTATTTTTTGTTATATTTAAGGATTTAGATATAAGGTATGAGAAATAAGAGGATAAGCTAGGAGAGGAGGAGTGTGAGTCAATTAAGAGAGAAGTATGTGGAGGGTGAGAAGGTGGTGAATTAAAGAGGTTAGAGGATAATGAGGAGATGGAATAGGGCAATGAGAGGATATGGAGGTAGTGAAGGCAGAGCATAAAAGCGGAGGACATTAGGGTTGAGGATAAGAGAGTGTTATGTATAGGCTGTTAGAGGGGATCAGGAAGTCTGTGGATGAAAGAGGTGGAAATGAAGGATGAGAGAGGAGGACAGTATTTATTGTTAAGTAGCTTTTGTTAATCATTGGGTACATGTATCAAGAATGGTATATCCATATGCCAGTCTTGATCTCTTTGCACTGGTGTGAGATATTCCAAATTTATTAAGAAGTAGATGACTCTTAATAAATTAGGTGCATCTCCATTCAACCATGTGTCACAACATGAAGTCTGCGTTAGCCAGGGACTAACGCAACTTTAGCTATAACTTCTGCCATTTTTTGGCAAAAGTTATGGAAAGTCTTTCAGGCGGCGCAAAGCTGTGCCCCTACTGCTAATCAATGTCCACTCTTTCTTGGCACTTCAAAGAAATGGCAAGAAACTTACATTGTTGCAAATTATTGTGCACATATGGGATTCCCCATACTTTGCGACTTATTTACACAATAACAATGGTGTAATTAGCTTAATAAATATCCTCCAATGACTTTTCAGTTTTAATATAGGTACTAAGAAGTAAGTATGCAATACAATGTCATTTACTATTAGAAATTGTTTAAGATTTGTTATGTTGTCAATATAGGCATGTGTATAAAATAATTAGAAATAAAAAAAAATATGAGGCCAGTTTTTATTTATTTTTTCAATTGTATTATACACATGTCTATGCTCATATTCCTTTTCTGTCTCTAAGTAATGTGTGTCACTATCAGTTATTGTGTATTTCTGTTATATTTAAGGATTTAGATATAAGGTATGAGAAGTAAGAGGATAAGCTAGGAGAGGAGGAGTGTGAGTCAATTAAGAGAGAAGTATGTGGAGGGTGAGAAGGTGGTGAATTAAAGAGGTTAGAGGATAATGAGGAGATGGAATAGGGCAATGAGAGGATATGGAGGTAGTGAAGGCAGAGCATAAAAGCGGAGGACATTAGGGTTGAGGATAAGAGAGTGTTATGTATAGGCTGTTAGAGGGGATCAGGAAGTCTGTGGATGAAAGAGGTGGAAATGAAGGATGAGAGAGGAGGACAGTATTTATTGTTAAGTAGCTTTTGTTAATCATTGGGTACATGTATCAAGAATGGTATATCCATATGCCAGTCTTGATCTCTTTGCACTGGTGTGAGATATTCCAAATTTATTAAGAAGTAGATGACTCTTAATAAATTAGGTGCATCTCCATCCAACCATGTGTCACAAAATGAAGTCTGCGTTAGCCAGGGACTAACGCAACTTTAGCTATAACTTCTGCCATTTTTTGACAAAAGTTATGGAAAGTCTTTCAGGCGGCGCAAAGCTGTGCCCCTACTGCTAATCAATGTCCACTCTTTCTTGGCACTTCAAAGAAATGGCAAGAAACTTACATTGTTGCAAATTATTGTGCACATATGGGATTCCCCATACTTTGCGACTTATTTACACAATAACAATGGTGTAATTAGCTTAATAAATATCCTCCAATGACTTTTCAGTTTTAATATAGGTACTAAGAAGTAAGTATGCAATACAATGTCATTTACTATTAGAAATTGTTTAAGATTTGTTATGTTGTCAATATAGGCATGTGTATAAAATGATTAGAAATTTTAAAAAAATACAATTCACTTATAAGTAATAGATTTTCTTAGTCCCTTGATAGCAGCATATGGTGCAGTCATGGGCCTAAACAATATGTTAGTGCGCAATGGCTGGTAATTCATCGGCAAAGAAGTATGAATTTGTGATTTTAATTAATAAATTGAGGATGACTATGTTAAGTTTTACACTTAATGTTAGTCTGATTTCCTCTTGTTCGTAACAACTTTGTTATGACCGAGGAGAAATCTAGGAGAGGGGTGGCTGGCTATGAAGGGGTATGAGGAGGCCAGTTTTTTTTTATTTTTTCTATTGTATTATACACATGTCTATGCTCATATTCCTTTTCTGTCTCTAAGTAATGTGTATCACTATCAGTTATTGTGTATTTCTGTTATATTTAAGGATTTAGATATAAGGTATGAGAAGTAAGAGGATAAGCTAGGAGAGGAGGAGTGTGAGTCAATTAAGAGAGAAGTATGTGGAGGATGAGAAGGTGGTGAATTAAAGAGGTTAGAGGATAATGAGGAGATGGAATAGGGCAATGAGAGGATATGGAGGTAGTGAAGGCAGAGCATAAAAGCGGAGGACATTAGGGTTGAGGATAAGAGAGTGTTATGTATAGGCTGTTAGAGGGGATCAGGAAGTCTGTGGATGAAAGAGGTGGATATGAAGGATGAGAGAGGAGGACAGTATTTAATGTTAAGTAGCTTTTGTTAATCATTGGGTACATGTATCAAGAATGGTATATCCATATGCCAGTCTTGATCTCTTTGCACTGGTGTGAGATATTCCAAATTTATTAAGAAGTAGATGACTCTTAATAAATTAGGTGCATCTCCATCCAACCATGTGTCACAACATGAAGTCTGCGTTAGCCAGGGACTAACGCAACTTTAGCTATAACTTCTGCCATTTTTTGGCAAAAGTTATGGAAAGTCTTTCAGGCTGCGCAAAGCTGTGCCCCTACTGCTAATCAATGTCCACTCTTTCTTGGCACTTCAAAGAAATGGCAAGAAACTTACATTGTTGCAAATTATTGTGCACATATGGGATTCCCCATACTTTGCGACTTATTTACACAATAACAATGGTGTAATTAGCTTAATAAATATCCTCCAATGACTTTTCAGTTTTAATATAGGTACTAAGAAGTAAGTATGCAATACAATGTCATTTACTATTAGAAATTGTTTAAGATTTGTTATGTTGTCAATATAGGCATGTGTATAAAATAATTAGAAATAAAAAAAAATATGAGGCCAGTTTTTATTTATTTTTTCAATTGTATTATACACATGTCTATGCTCATATTCCTTTTCTGTCTCTAAGTAATGTGTGTCACTATCAGTTATTGTGTATTTTTTGTTATATTTAAGGATTTAGATATAAGGTATGAGAAATAAGAGGATAAGCTAGGAGAGGAGGAGTGTGAGTCAATTAAGAGAGAAGTATGTGGAGGGTGAGAAGGTGGTGAATTAAAGAGGTTAGAGGATAATGAGGAGATGGAATAGGGCAATGAGAGGATATGGAGGTAGTGAAGGCAGAGCATAAAAGCGGAGGACATTAGGGTTGAGGATAAGAGAGTGTTATGTATAGGCTGTTAGAGGGGATCAGGAAGTCTGTGGATGAAAGAGGTGGAAATGAAGGATGAGAGAGGAGGACAGTATTTATTGTTAAGTAGCTTTTGTTAATCATTGGGTACATGTATCAAGAATGGTATATCCATATGCCAGTCTTGATCTCTTTGCACTGGTGTGAGATATTCCAAATTTATTAAGAAGTAGATGACTCTTAATAAATTAGGTGCATCTCCATCCAACCATGTGTCACAACATGAAGTCTGCGTTAGCCAGGGACTAACGCAACTTTAGCTATAACTTCTGCCATTTTTTGGCAAAAGTTATGGAAAGTCTTTCAGGCGGCGCAAAGCTGTGCCCCTACTGCTAATCAATGTCCACTCTTTCTTGGCACTTCAAAGAAATGGCAAGAAACTTACATTGTTGCAAATTATTGTGCACATATGGGATTCCCCATACTTTGCGACTTATTTACACAATAACAATGGTGTAATTAGCTTAATAAATATCCTCCAATGACTTTTCAGTTTTAATATAGGTACTAAGAAGTAAGTATGCAATACAATGTCATTTACTATTAGAAATTGTTTAAGATTTGTTATGTTGTCAATATAGGCATGTGTATAAAATAATTAGAAATAAAAAAAATATGAGGCCAGTTTTTATTTATTTTTTCAATTGCATTATACACATGTCTATGCTCATATTCCTTTTCTGTCTCTAAGTAATGTGTGTCACTATCAGTTATTGTGTATTTCTGTTATATTTAAGGATTTAGATATAAGGTATGAGAAGTAAGAGGATAAGCTAGGAGAGGAGGAGTGTGAGTCAATTAAGAGAGAAGTATGTGGAGGGTGAGAAGGTGGTGAATTAAAGAGGTTAGAGGATAATGAGGAGATGGAATAGGGCAATGAGAGGATATGGAGGTAGTGAAGGCAGAGCATAAAAGCGGAGGACATTAGGGTTGAGGATAAGAGAGTGTTATGTATAGGCTGTTAGAGGGGATCAGGAAGTCTGTGGATGAAAGAGGTGGAAATGAAGGATGAGAGAGGAGGACAGTATTTATTGTTAAGTAGCTTTTGTTAATCATTGGGTACATGTATCAAGAATGGTATATCCATATGCCAGTCTTGATCTCTTTGCACTGGTGTGAGATATTCCAAATTTATTAAGAAGTAGATGACTCTTAATAAATTAGGTGCATCTCCATCCAACCATGTGTCACAACATGAAGTCTGCGTTAGCCAGGGACTAACGCAACTTTAGCTATAACTTCTGCCATTTTTTGACAAAAGTTATGGAAAGTCTTTCAGGCGGCGCAAAGCTGTGCCCCTACTGCTAATCAATGTCCACTCTTTCTTGGCACTTCAAAGAAATGGCAAGAAACTTACATTGTTGCAAATTATTGTGCACATATGGGATTCCCCATACTTTGCGACTTATTTACACAATAACAATGGTGTAATTAGCTTAATAAATATCCTCCAATGACTTTTCAGTTTTAATATAGGTACTAAGAAGTAAGTATGCAATACAATGTCATTTACTATTAGAAATTGTTTAAGATTTGTTATGTTGTCAATATAGGCATGTGTATAAAATAATTAGAAATAAAAAAAAATATGAGGCCAGTTTTTATTTATTTTTTCAATTGTATTATACACATGTCTATGCTCATATTCCTTTTCTGTCTCTAAGTAATGTGTGTCACTATCAGTTATTGTGTATTTCTGTTATATTTAAGGATTTAGATATAAGGTATGAGAAGTAAGAGGATAAGCTAGGAGAGGAGGAGTGTGAGTCAATTAAGAGAGAAGTATGTGGAGGGTGAGAAGGTGGTGAATTAAAGAGGTTAGAGGATAATGAGGAGATGGAATAGGGCAATGAGAGGATATGGAGGTAGTGAAGGCAGAGCATAAAAGCGGAGGACATTAGGGTTGAGGATAAGAGAGTGTTATGTATAGGCTGTTAGAGGGGATCAGGAAGTCTGTGGATGAAAGAGGTGGAAATGAAGGATGAGAGAGGAGGACAGTATTTATTGTTAAGTAGCTTTTGTTAATCATTGGGTACATGTATCAAGAATGGTATATCCATATGCCAGTCTTGATCTCTTTGCACTGGTGTGAGATATTCCAAATTTATTAAGAAGTAGATGACTCTTAATAAATTAGGTGCATCTCCATTCAACCATGTGTCACAACATGAAGTCTGCGTTAGCCAGGGACTAACGCAACTTTAGCTATAACTTCTGCCATTTTTTGGCAAAAGTTATGGAAAGTCTTTCAGGCGGCGCAAAGCTGTGCCCCTACTGCTAATCAATGTCCACTCTTTCTTGGCACTTCAAAGAAATGGCAAGAAACTTACATTGTTGCAAATTATTGTGCACATATGGGATTCCCCATACTTTGCGACTTATTTACACAATAACAATGGTGTAATTAGCTTAATAAATATCCTCCAATGACTTTTCAGTTTTAATATAGGTACTAAGAAGTAAGTATGCAATACAATGTCATTTACTATTAGAAATTGTTTAAGATTTGTTATGTTGTCAATATAGGCATGTGTATAAAATAATTAGAAATAAAAAAAATATGAGGCCAGTTTTTATTTATTTTTTCAATTGTATTATACACATGTCTATGCTCATATTCCTTTTCTGTCTCTAAGTAATGTGTGTCACTATCAGTTATTGTGTATTTCTGTTATATTTAAGGATTTAGATATAAGGTATGAGAAGTAAGAGGATAAGCTAGGAGAGGAGGAGTGTGAGTCAATTAAGAGAGAAGTATGTGGAGGGTGAGAAGGTGGTGAATTAAAGAGGTTAGAGGATAATGAGGAGATGGAATAGGGCAATGAGAGGATATGGAGGTAGTGAAGGCAGAGCATAAAAGCGGAGGACATTAGGGTTGAGGATAAGAGAGTGTTATGTATAGGCTGTTAGAGGGGATCAGGAAGTCTGTGGATGAAAGAGGTGGAAATGAAGGATGAGAGAGGAGGACAGTATTTATTGTTAAGTAGCTTTTGTTAATCATTGGGTACATGTATCAAGAATGGTATATCCATATGCCAGTCTTGATCTCTTTGCACTGGTGTGAGATATTCCAAATTTATTAAGAAGTAGATGACTCTTAATAAATTTGGTGCATCTCCATCCAACCATGTGTCACAACATGAAGTCTGCGTTAGCCAGGGACTAACGCAACTTTAGCTATAACTTCTGCCATTTTTTGGCAAAAGTTATGGAAAGTCTTTCAGGCGGCGCAAAGCTGTGCCCCTACTGCTAATCAATGTCCACTCTTTCTTGGCACTTCAAAGAAATGGCAAGAAACTTACATTGTTGCAAATTATTGTGCACATATGGGATTCCCCATACTTTGCGACTTATTTACACAATAACAATGGTGTAATTAGCTTAATAAATATCCTCCAATGACTTTTCAGTTTTAATATAGGTACTAAGAAGTAAGTATGCAATACAATGTCATTTACTATTAGAAATTGTTTAAGATTTGTTATGTTGTCAATATAGGCATGTGTATAAAATAATTAGAAATAAAAAAAAATATGAGGCCAGTTTTTATTTATTTTTTCAATTGTATTATACACATGTCTATGCTCATATTCCTTTTCTGTCTCTAAGTAATGTGTGTCACTATCAGTTATTGTGTATTTCTGTTATATTTAAGGATTTAGATATAAGGTATGAGAAGTAAGAGGATAAGCTAGGAGAGGAGGAGTGTGAGTCAATTAAGAGAGAAGTATGTGGAGGGTGAGAAGGTGGTGAATTAAAGAGGTTAGAGGATAATGAGGAGATGGAATAGGGCAATGAGAGGATATGGAGGTAGTGAAGGCAGAGCATAAAAGCGGAGGACATTAGGGTTGAGGATAAGAGAGTGTTATGTATAGGCTGTTAGAGGGGATCAGGAAGTCTGTGGATGAAAGAGGTGGAAATGAAGGATGAGAGAGGAGGACAGTATTTATTGTTAAGTAGCTTTTGTTAATCATTGGGTACATGTATCAAGAATGGTATATCCATATGCCAGTCTTGATCTCTTTGCACTGGTGTGAGATATTCCAAATTTATTAAGAAGTAGATGACTCTTAATAAATTAGGTGCATCTCCATCCAACCATGTGTCACAACATGAAGTCTGCGTTAGCCAGGGACTAACGCAACTTTAGCTATAACTTCTGCCATTTTTTGGCAAAAGTTATGGAAAGTCTTTCAGGCGGCGCAAAGCTGTGCCCCTACTGCTAATCAATGTCCACTCTTTCTTGGCACTTCAAAGAAATGGCAAGAAACTTACATTGTTGCAAATTATTGTGCACATATGGGATTCCCCATACTTTGCGACTTATTTACACAATAACAATGGTGTAATTAGCTTAATAAATATCCTCCAATGACTTTTCAGTTTTAATATAGGTACTAAGAAGTAAGTATGCAATACAATGTCATTTACTATTAGAAATTGTTTAAGATTTGTTATGTTGTCAATATAGGCATGTGTATAAAATGATTAGAAATTTTAAAAAAATACAATTCACTTATAAGTAATAGATTTTCTTAGTCCCTTGATAGCAGCATATGGTGCAGTCATGGGCCTAAACAATATGTTAGTGCGCAATGGCTGGTAATTCATCGGCAAAGAAGTATGAATTTGTGATTTTAATTAATAAATTGAGGATGACTATGTTAAGTTTTACACTTAATGTTAGTCTGATTTCCTCTTGTTCGTAACAACTTTGTTATGACCGAGGAGAAATCTAGGAGAGGGGTGGCTGGCTATGAAGGGGTATGAGGAGGCCAGTTTTTTTTTATTTTTTCTATTGTATTATACACATGTCTATGCTCATATTCCTTTTCTGTCTCTAAGTAATGTGTGTCACTATCAGTTATTGTGTATTTCTGTTATATTTAAGGATTTAGATATAAGGTATGAGAAGTAAGAGGATAAGCTAGGAGAGGAGGAGTGTGAGTCAATTAAGAGAGAAGTATGTGGAGGATGAGAAGGTGGTGAATTAAAGAGGTTAGAGGATAATGAGGAGATGGAATAGGGCAATGAGAGGATATGGAGGTAGTGAAGGCAGAGCATAAAAGCGGAGGACATTAGGGTTGAGGATAAGAGAGTGTTATGTATAGGCTGTTAGAGGGGATCAGGAAGTCTGTGGATGAAAGAGGTGGATATGAAGGATGAGAGAGGAGGACAGTATTTAATGTTAAGTAGCTTTTGTTAATCATTGGGTACATGTATCAAGAATGGTATATCCATATGCCAGTCTTGATCTCTTTGCACTGGTGTGAGATATTCCAAATTTATTAAGAAGTAGATGACTCTTAATAAATTAGGTGCATCTCCATCCAACCATGTGTCACAACATGAAGTCTGCGTTAGCCAGGGACTAACGCAACTTTAGCTATAACTTCTGCCATTTTTTGGCAAAAGTTATGGAAAGTCTTTCAGGCGGCGCAAAGCTGTGCCCCTACTGCTAATCAATGTCCACTCTTTCTTGGCACTTCAAAGAAATGGCAAGAAACTTACATTGTTGCAAATTATTGTGCACATATGGGATTCCCCATACTTTGCGACTTATTTACACAATAACAATGGTGTAAATAGCTTAATAAATATCCTCCAATGACTTTTCAGTTTTAATATAGGTACTAAGAAGTAAGTATGCAATACAATGTCATTTACTATTAGAAATTGTTTAAGATTTGTTATGTTGTCAATATAGGCATGTGTATAAAATAATTAGAAATAAAAAAAAATATGAGGCCAGTTTTTATTTATTTTTTCAATTGTATTATACACATGTCTATGCTCATATTCCTTTTCTGTCTCTAAGTAATGTGTGTCACTATCAGTTATTGTGTATTTTTTGTTATATTTAAGGATTTAGATATAAGGTATGAGAAGTAAGAGGATAAGCTAGGAGAGGAGGAGTGTGAGTCAATTAAGAGAGAAGTATGTGGAGGGTGAGAAGGTGGTGAATTAAAGAGGTTAGAGGATAATGAGGAGATGGAATAGGGCAATGAGAGGATATGGAGGTAGTGAAGGCAGAGCATAAAAGCGGAGGACATTAGGGTTGAGGATAAGAGAGTGTTATGTATAGGCTGTTAGAGGGGATCAGGAAGTCTGTGGATGAAAGAGGTGGAAATGAAGGATGAGAGAGGAGGACAGTATTTATTGTTAAGTAGCTTTTGTTAATCATTGGGTACATGTATCAAGAATGGTATATCCATATGCCAGTCTTGATCTCTTTGCACTGGTGTGAGATATTCCAAATTTATTAAGAAGTAGATGACTCTTAATAAATTAGGTGCATCTCCATCCAACCATGTGTCACAACATGAAGTCTGCGTTAGCCAGGGACTAACGCAACTTTAGCTATAACTTCTGCCATTTTTTGGCAAAAGTTATGGAAAGTCTTTCAGGCGGCGCAAAGCTGTGCCCCTACTGCTAATCAATGTCCACTCTTTCTTGGCACTTCAAAGAAATGGCAAGAAACTTACATTGTTGCAAATTATTGTGCACATATGGGATTCCCCATACTTTGCGACTTATTTACACAATAACAATGGTGTAATTAGCTTAATAAATATCCTCCAATGACTTTTCAGTTTTAATATAGGTACTAAGAAGTAAGTATGCAATACAATGTCATTTACTATTAGAAATTGTTTAAGATTTGTTATGTTGTCAATATAGGCATGTGTATAAAATAATTAGAAATAAAAAAAAATATGAGGCCAGTTTTTATTTATTTTTTCAATTGTATTATACACATGTCTATGCTCATATTCCTTTTCTGTCTCTAAGTAATGTGTGTCACTATCAGTTATTGTGTATTTTTTGTTATATTTAAGGATTTAGATATAAGGTATGAGAAGTAAGAGGATAAGCTAGGAGAGGAGGAGTGTGAGTCAATTAAGAGAGAAGTATGTGGAGGGTGAGAAGGTGGTGAATTAAAGAGGTTAGAGGATAATGAGGAGATGGAATAGGGCAATGAGAGGATATGGAGGTAGTGAAGGCAGAGCATAAAAGCGGAGGACATTAGGGTTGAGGATAAGAGAGTGTTATGTATAGGCTGTTAGAGGGGATCAGGAAGTCTGTGGATGAAAGAGGTGGAAATGAAGGATGAGAGAGGAGGACAGTATTTATTGTTAAGTAGCTTTTGTTAATCATTGGGTACATGTATCAAGAATGGTATATCCATATGCCAGTCTTGATCTCTTTGCACTGGTGTGAGATATTCCAAATTTATTAAGAAGTAGATGACTCTTAATAAATTAGGTGCATCTCCATCCAACCATGTGTCACAACATGAAGTCTGCGTTAGCCAGGGACTAACGCAACTTTAGCTATAACTTCTGCCATTTTTTGGCAAAAGTTATGGAAAGTCTTTCAGGCGGCGCAAAGCTGTGCCCCTACTGCTAATCAATGTCCACTCTTTCTTGGCACTTCAAAGAAATGGCAAGAAACTTACATTGTTGCAAATTATTGTGCACATATGGGATTCCCCATACTTTGCGACTTATTTACACAATAACAATGGTGTAATTAGCTTAATAAATATCCTCCAATGACTTTTCAGTTTTAATATAGGTACTAAGAAGTAAGTATGCAATACAATGTCATTTACTATTAGAAATTGTTTAAGATTTGTTATGTTGTCAATATAGGCATGTGTATAAAATGATTAGAAATTTTAAAAAAATACAATTCACTTATAAGTAATAGATTTTCTTAGTCCCTTGATAGCAGCATATGGTGCAGTCATGGGCCTAAACAATATGTTAGTGCGCAATGGCTGGTAATTCATCGGCAAAGAAGTATGAATTTGTGATTTTAATTAATAAATTGAGGATGACTATGTTAAGTTTTACACTTAATGTTAGTCTGATTTCCTCTTGTTCGTAACAACTTTGTTATGACCGAGGAGAAATCTAGGAGAGGGGTGGCTGGCTATGAAGGGGTATGAGGAGGCCAGTTTTTTTTTATTTTTTCTATTGTATTATACACATGTCTATGCTCATATTCCTTTTCTGTCTCTAAGTAATGTGTGTCACTATCAGTTATTGTGTATTTCTGTTATATTTAAGGATTTAGATATAAGGTGTGAGAAATAAGAGGATAAGCTAGGAGAGGGGGGGGAGTGTGAGTCAATTACGAGAGAAGTATGTGGAGGGTGAGAAGGTGGTGAATTAAAGAGGTTAGAGGATAATGAGGAGATGGAATAGGGCAATGAGAGGATATGGAGGTAGTGAAGGCAGAGCATAAAAGCGGAGGACATTAGGGTTGAGGATAAGAGAGTGTTATGTATAGGCTGTTAGAGGGGTTCAGGAAGTCTGTGGATGAAAGAGGTGGAAATGAAGGATGAGAGAGGAGGACAGTATTTATTGTTAAGTAGCTTTTGTTAATCATTGGGTACATGTATCAAGAATGGTATATCCATATGCCAGTCTTGATCTCTTTGCACTGGTGTGAGATATTCCAAATTTATTAAGAAGTAGATGACTCTTAATAAATTAGGTGCATCTCCATCCAACCATGTGTCACAACATGAAGTCTGCGTTAGCCAGGGACTAACGCAACTTTAGCTATAACTTCTGCCATTTTTTGGCAAAAGTTATGGAAAGTCTTTCAGGCGGCGCAAAGCTGTGCCCCTACTGCTAATCAATGTCCACTCTTTCTTGGCACTTCAAAGAAATGGCAAGAAACTTACATTGTTGCAAATTATTGTGCACATATGGGATTCCCCATACTTTGCGACTTATTTACACAATAACAATGGTGTAATTAGCTTAATAAATATCCTCCAATGACTTTTCAGTTTTAATATAGGTACTAAGAAGTAAGTATGCAATACAATGTCATTTACTATTAGAAATTGTTTAAGATTTGTTATCTTGTCAATGTTAGGCACGTATATAAAATGATAAGAAAAAAAATAATACATTTTACTTATTAGTAATAGATTATCTTAGTCCCTTGATAGCAGCATACGATGCAGTGCAGTCATTGGCCTAAACAATATTTTAGTGCACAATGGCTGGTTATTCATCTGCAAAGAAGTACGAATTTGTGATTTTAATTAATAAATTGAGGATGACTATGTTAAGTTTTAAACTTAATGTTATAAATCACAGAAAAAATGCACCAAACGGATATGCCACTGACTATACTAGCTAGTCATACAAGCAGATATTAAAAGCTGAGACTTTTGCCAATATATTCCTGTCAGGAACACATCGGAGCCCATCATGCACCACGTCACTGTCTCTCAGCATGGCAAGGGTCCTACCACTACGCTAACCATGGTGTGAACACGGTCTGAAGGTGATGAAATCCAGCTCACAGCCAAGCTTCCACACAACCGCATAGCAGGACAACTAATGCAATGTGAATAAAGCAAGACTGTAAGCCACACCCATATCAGACCGTGTGATGGAGGCTACCAGGTGCAAAAGAATGTTTAAATGCCAGGTAAAGGCATATTCAATACATATAAAACAAATTCACAGAAATATAGTGGCAAATATGGGGAACTGCTCAAACCCTAAACACTGTAGCGTGTTTCTCATTGGGGGAGCAGTCCCACCGCATGTGGACCGCAGCAAACGACCATCCCCAGCAAAAAATGCGTACAATGGAGGATGCCGGCGCGGTCCACATGCACCACAAAGGCATCCTACACAAAACGGAGCATTGTGCGGATGAAAATATAATTATATAAATCACAAGAAAAAATGCACCAAACGGATATGCCACTGACTATACTAGCTAATCATACAGGCAGATATTAAAAGCTGAGACTTTTGCCAATATATTCCTGTCAGGAACACATCGGAGCCCATCATGCGCCACTATATTTCTGTGATTTTGTTTTATATGTATTGAATGTGCCTTTACCTGGCATTTAAACATTCTTTTGCACCTGGTAGCCTCCATCACACGGTCTGATATGGGTGTGGCTTACAGTCTTGCTTTATTCACATTGCATTAGTTGTCCTGCTATGCGGTTGTGTGGAAGCTTGGCTGTGAGCTGGATTTCATCACCTTCAGACCGTGTTCACACCATGGTTAGCGTAGTGGTAGGACCCTTGCCACGCTGAGAGACCGTGCCGTGGTGTATGATGGGCTCCGATGTGTTCCTGACAGGAATATATTGGCAAAAGTCTCAGCTTTTAATATCTGCTTGTATGACTAGCTAGTATAGTCAGTGGCATATCCATTTGGTGCATTTTTTTCTGTGATTTATATAATTATAGTTTCATCCGCACAATGCTCCGTTTTGTGTAGGATGCCTTTGTGGTGCATGTGGACCGCGCCGGCATCCTCCATTGTACGCATTTTTTGCTGGGGATGGTAGTTTTCTGCGGTCCACATGCGGTGGGACTGCTCCCCCAATGAGAAACACGCTACAGTGTTTGGGGTTTGAGCAGTTCCCCCATATTTGCCACTATTAGGGATGAGCGAACCCGAACTGTATAGTTTTGGGGTGTTTGTGACACGGACCCGAACCAGAACATTTACGTAAAAGTTCGGGTTCGGTGTTTGGCGCTTTCTTGGCGTTTTTGAAAGGCGGCAAAGCATCCAATCAACAAGCTTCATACTACTTGCCCCAAGGGGCCATCACAGCCATGCCTATTATTGTCATGACTGTGATTGGCCAGTGCAGCATGTGACCCAGCCTCTATTTAAGCTGGAGTCACCTAGCGCCGCACGTCACTCTTCTCTGATCAGTGTAGGGAGAGGATGCAGCTGCTGTTAGGGGCGAGATTAGGCAGGGATTAACTCAGCAAAAACACTTAATGAAGTGATCGATCTACAGCTGTGAATCATTCAACTTCTGCTAGTTAATTGCTCACTGTTTTTAGGCTGCCCAGAGCGTTTTTCTGTCACTTTTTTCTGGGGTGATCGGCGGCCATTTTGTGTCTTGTGGTGCGCCAGCACAAGCTGCTACCAAGTCCATTTAACCATCAATAGTAAGTTGTTTTTTTTGCTATATCCTACATCAGGGGCTTATCTGTGCTTATTGTCACCCCTAGAAACTCAGGATAGAATTTTCTATATTTTATTGAGGGGTGAAATTCACTTGCAAAAATAGCAATCCCCTAAATCTGGTGTTCCAGCTGTGGCTAGCCAAGTGTAATACTGTCTGCTGTCTGGCAAAGGATATATTTTTTTCTGGGGTGAAATTCTATTGCCAAAATAGCAATACCCTAAATCTGGTGTTCCAGCTGTGGCAGGACAAGTTTTATAGTGTCCGTCAAAGCATAATTTTTGTTCTGGCTTGAAATTCAATTCCCAAAATAGCAATACCCTAAATCAATGGTTTCTGCTGTTGCAGGCCAAGTGTAAATCTGTCCGTAAAAGGGGATATCACACTCAGCGTGCATCTCCAAGTGTATTTTTTTACGTAAAAGGGTATATTACACAAAATGTTAAATTACAATTGCTGATAGCATAAGCCTTTAAATTTGCACGCACTAGTGTGCATCTCATAGTGTATTTCTGTCCGTAAAAGGGTATATTACATTCAAGGTGCAAATTCAAGTGCTGATAGGGTCATCCTCAATAACTTCACACGCTACCGTGCATCTCCAAGTGTAATTCTGTCCGTAAAAGGAAACCTTTCATCCAGGGCCTAAATACTAGGCCTACAATTTATATTCAGCTAAAATCTGTGGTTATTGCTGTGCTTGTATTAGTGTAATACGGTACATAAATAGATAGCCAGATAGTGTTAGGTGCCTGTAAAAAAAAGGCCTGAATTTGAATTCAATACATTGGGCCAAATATTTTTTTTTCTTATTGTGGTGAACGGTAACAATGAGGAAAACATCTAGTAAGGGACACGGACATGGTCGTGGTGGTGTTAGTGGACCCTCTGGTGCTGGGAGAGGACGTGGCCGTTCTGCCACAGCCACACGTCCTAGTGAGCCAAATACCTCAGGTCCCAGTAGCCGCCAGAATTTACAGCGATTGGGGCCCAATGCCGTTCTAAGGATGGTAAGGCCTGAGCAGGTACAGGCATTAGTCAATTGGGTGGCCGACAGTGGATCCAGCACGTTCACATTATCTTCCACCCAGTCTTCTGCAGAAAGCGCCTGAAAACCAAGCCCATCAGTCTGTCACATCACCCCATGCATATCAGGGAAACTGTCTGAGCCTCAAGTTATGCAGCAGTCTCTTATGCTGTTTGAAGTCTCTGCTGGCAGGGTTTCCCAAGGGCATCCACCTAGCCCTTCCCCAGCGGTGGAAGACATAGAATGCACTGACGCACAACCACTTATGTTTCCTGATGATGGGGACATGGGAATACCACCTCAGCACGTCTATGATGATGACGAAACACAGGTGCCAACTGCTGCGTCTTTCTGCAGTGTGCAGACTGAACAGGAGGTCAGGGAGGAAGACTCGGTGGAAGACGATGCAGGGTACGATGAGGTCCTAGACCACACATGGAATGAAGGTCGTGCCACTGACTTTCAGAGTTCAAAGGAAGAGGCAGTGGTGAGACCGAGCCAACAGCGTAGCAAAAGAGGGAGCAGTGGGCAAAAGCAGAACACCCGCTGCCAAGAGAGTTCGCCTGCTACTGGCCACCGCCACCTGGGACTGAGCACCCCAAAGGCAGCTTCAAGGATTTCCCTGGCGTGGCAGTTCTTCAAACAATGTGCTGACGACAAGACCCGAGTGGTTTGCACGCTGTGCCATCAGAGCCTGAAGCGAGGCATTAACGTTCTGAACCTCAGCACAACCTGCATGACCAGGCATCTGCATGCAAAGCATGAACTGCAGTGGAGTAAACACCTTAAAAACAAGGAACTCACTCAGGCTCCCCCTGCTACCTCTTCTGCTGCTGCCTCTGCATCTTCCTCCGCCTCTAGAGGAACGTTGGCACCTGCCGCCCAGCAAGCAGAGGATGTACCACCAACACCACCACCTCCGTCACCAAGCATCTCCACCATGTCACACGGCAGCGTTCAGCTCTCCATCTCACAAACATTTGAGAGAAAGCGTAAATTCCCACCTAGCCACCCTCGATCCCTGGCCCTGAATGCCAGCATTTCTAAACTACTGGCCTATGAAATGCTGTCATTCAGGCTGGTGGACACAGACAGCTTCAAACAGCTCATGTCGCTTGCTGTACCACAGTATGTTGTTCCCAGCCACCACTACTTCTCCAAGAGAGCCGTGCCTTCCCTGCACAACCAAGTATCCAATAAAATCAAGTGTGCACTGCGCAATGCCATCTGTGGCAAGGTCCACCTAACCACAGATACGTGGACCAATAAGCACGGCCAGGGACGCTATATCTCCCTTACTGCACACTGGGTAAATGTAGTGGCGGCTGGGACCCAGGCGAAGAGCTCTTTGGCGCACGTCCTTCCGCCACCAAGGATCGCAGGGCAACAATCTTTGCCTCCTGTAGCCTCCTCCTCCTACTCGGCTTCCTCCTCCTCTTCTTCCACCTGCTCATCCAGTCAGCCACACACCTTCACCACCAACTTCTGCACAGCCCGGGGTAAACGTCAGCAGGCCATTCTGAAACTCATATGTTTGGGGGACAGGCCCCACACCACGCAGGAGTTGTGGCAGAGTATTGAACAACAGACCGATGAGTGATTGCTGCCGATGAGCCTCAAGCCCAGCCTGGTGGTGTGCGATAATGGGCGAAATCTCGGCCTTCCCGCTCACCGCCTCATATGCGACGTGCCCACCGGGTGGAACTCCACCTTGCACATGCTGGACAGATTGTGCGAGCAGCAGCAGGCCATAGTGGAGTTTCAGCTGCAGCACGCACGGGTCAGTCGCACTGCGGAACAGCACCACTTTACCACCAATGACTGGGCCTCCATGCGAGACCTGTGTGCCCTGTTGCGCTGTTTCGAGTACTCCACCAACATGGCCAGTGGCGATGACGCCGTTATCAGCGTTACAATACCACTTCTATGTCTCCTTGAGAAAACACTTAGGGCGATGATGGAAGAGGAGGTGGCCCAGGAGGAGGAGGAGGAAGAGGGGTCATTTTTAGCACTTTCAGGCCAGTCTCTTAGAAGTGACTCAGAGGGAGGTTTTTTGCAACAGCAGAGGCCAGGTACAAATGTGGCCAGACAGGGCCCACTACTGGAGGACGAGGATGAGGAGGAGGTGGAGGAGGATGAGGATGAAGCATGTTCACAGCAGGGTGGCACCCAACTCAGCTCGGGCCCATCACTGGTGCGTGGCTGGGGGGAAACGACGATACGCCTCCCACAGAGGACAGCTTGTCCTTACCTCTGGGCAGCCTGGCACACATGAGCAACCACATGCTGCAGTGCCTGCGCAACGACAGCAGAGTTGCCCACATTTTAACGTGTGCGGACTACTGGGTTGCCACCCTGCTGGATCCTCGGTACAAAGACAATGGGCCCACCTTACTTCCTGCAGTGTAGCGTGATTGGAAGATGCGCGAGTAGAAGCGCTACTGAGAACATTCCCAAATGTCACAGGGGAACAAGTGGAAGCCCAAGGCGAAGGCAGAGGAGGAGCAAGAGGTCGCCAACGCAGCTGTGTCACGGCCAGCTCCTCTGAGGGCAGGGTTAGCATGGCAGAGATGTGGAAAAGTTTTGTCACCACGCCACAGCTAACTGCACCACCACCTGATACGGAATGTGTTAGCAGGAGGCAGCATTTCCCTAACATGGTGGAACAGTACATGTGCACACCCCTCCATGTACTGGATGGTTCGGCCCCTTCAACTTCTGGGTCTCCAAATTGTCCACGTGGCCAGAGCTAGCCTTTTATGCCTTGAAGATGCTGGCCTGCCCGGCGGCCAGCATTTTGTCTGAACGTGTATTCAGCACGGCAGGGGTGTCATTACAGACAAACACAGCCGCCTGTCTACAGTCAATGTGGACAAGCTGACGTTCATAAAAATGAACCAGGCATGGATCCCACAGGACCTGTCCATCCCTTGTGCAGATTAGATATTAACTACCTCCCCTTAACAATATATTATTCTATTCCAGGGCACTTCCTCATTCAATACTATTTTTATTTTCATTTTACCATTATATTGCGGGGCAACCCAAAGTTGAATGAACCTCTCCTCTGTCTGGGTGCCGGGGCCTAAAAATATCTGACAGTGGCCTGTTCCAGTGGTGGGTGACATGAAGCCTGATTCTCTGCTATGACATGAAGCCTGATTCTCTGCTATGGGACCTCTCTCCTCTGTCTGGGTGCCGGGGCCTAAATATCTGACAGTGGCCTGTTCCAGTGGTGGGTGACATAAAGCCTGATTCTCTGCTATGGGACCTCTCTCCTCTGTTTGGGTGCCGGGGCCTAAATATCTGACAGTGGCCTGTTCCAGTGGTGGGTGACATGAAGCCTGATTTTCTGCTATGGGACCTCTCTCCAATTGATATTGGTTAATTTTTATTTATTTTCTTTTATTTTAATTCATTTCCCTATCCACATTTGTTTGCAGGGGATTTACCTACATTTTGCTGCCTTTAGCAGCCCTCTAGCCCTTTCCTGGGCTATTTTACAGCCTTTTTAGTGCCGAAAAGTTCAGGTCCCCATTGACTTCAATGGGGTTCGGGGAAAAGTTCGGGTCGAGTTCGGATTCCGAACATTTGCGGGAAGTTCGGCCGAACTTCTCGAACCCGAACATCCAGGTGTTCGCTCAACTCTAGCCACTATATTTCTGTGATTTTGTTAAACTTAATGTTAGTCTGATTTCCTCTTGTTCGTAACAACTTTGTTATGACCAAGGAGAAATCTAGGAGACGGATAGCTGTCTTTGAAGGGGTATGAGGAGGCCAGTTTTTTTTTTTTTCAATTGTATTATACACATGTCTATGCTCATATTACTTTTCTGTCTATAAGTAATGTGTAGAATTTGTTGAATGCGCTGCCTTCTGAGTGCAAAGTTCCAATCCCGGACCTTTCTTTCCAATGCTCAGGTTGTTCCACCTTGTAGCCAAACAATCGGTTACCAGAGGCTAGGTGCACTCACGTACACCTGCACCCTAGAGGGAAGTATTAGTACAAATAGTGAAGTTCCACCAGGTAATATCGCAATCAGCAGGTTTTATTCTACTTACAACAGGTCTAAAATTTCAGTCATAAAAACAAGTCTTTTTCATCACAGATCCACCTGACTCGGGTTTCGCCAGTCTAGCTTCGTCAGGGGCGATGATATTCTACGTCACAGGTGCAGTACTTATTGAGCCATAGTCCCCCTGTGAACATCCAAAAGGAGGAAAAATAGGTATATGTATACTAATGGGCGGCCCGTGGGAGGGACTATGGCTCAATAAGTACTGCACCTGTGAGGCAGAATATCATCACCCCTGACGAAGCTAGACTGGCGAAACCCGGGTCGGGTGGATCTGTGATGAAAAATACTTGTTTTTATGACTGAAATTTTAGACCTGTTGTAAGTAGAATAAAACCTGCTGATTGCGATATTACCTGGTGGAATTTCACTATTTGTACTAATACTTCCCTCTAGGGTGCAGGTGTATGTGAGTGGGAGGGAGGGAATTACAACGGAAAGGAAGTTGGAAACTATGGTGGAGGACCACGGGGGAGACAGCAGGGGTATTATCAACATAATGAACAGTGGCAGGAGAGATATCCGCCGAGAGCATATAATAATTACCAAAACTATGGGTATTCAGGGAGACCATATGATAGGAGAGGACCCAACAAGGGTTATAAGAATCAATATGGACAGACTGGTGGAAGTAAGGAGAACTATAGATTAAACAATGTTGGAGAAAAACCGCAGGATGTGAATACAGGGGCGATAAACCAGAACATTTTCCACACCAAGCGATGAAGGGTACAGAGGGGGGGGGGGAAGGAGGATCTGGGATTAGACCCACGAATGATAAGAACACCACAAAAAAGAAACTGGCCAGAGGAAAAAGGGGACAAGGAGGAGGATTGCGACCTGCACCCCAAAAAGATCGGGGAGAATTAACTGGAATATACAACTTGAGTACATATCAATTAACAGATGAGGAAAAAAATGTGTTGGGGAAGCGCCTGAAATTTGCGCCTGTGAAAACACTGAATAAGTTCGAAATGTTTCTAGATGTGCATAGATTTATTCGTAAGCTTAATCTGGCGAAATATATGTTGAACAATGCGAATATTGAACATAAACCGGTGGATCAACAAAATGATGTAATGCATACGGGTCTGAGGGCTATGAGCAGATTCCTCCCTGTAAATAAGAAAAATGATTGTGTGGAGGCTTTCATGAGGGGCTTATTAAGAAGTGTGGAGAATATGGATGATAGGATAAGGGGCCATAACCTCACTAGAGAAGAAAAGAATGCACTGAGGAATTTGGAAACCAATAGCCAGATTGTCATCAAATCGGCTGATAAAGGGGGGGGGGGGGGGGTTGTGATACTAGATAGGTCCAAATATGATGAGGAAATGCATCGACTCCTTTCTGATAGGGAAACGTACCAGGTTTTAAAAAAGGATCCCCTTCCTGAATACAAAAAAAGAGGCGGATGTATTGTTGGATAAAGCCTTTGCAGGAGGCATGATGGATAAAAAAGAACTGGGCTTCTTGAAGGTCGGGCATCCAAGGACACCAGTAATATACCACTTGCCAAAGATCCATAAGCGGCTAGTGGACCCCCTGGGAGGCCGTTCGCTTCGGGGCTCCAATCTTTGACAAGTGGTATCACGGAATATGTCGATTACTTCCTGCAGAGATATGTAGGAAGAACAGCTTCCTATCTTAAAGATACGGGCACAGCCCTGAATATTATAAAGGGGATGGGGAGGGGCACACGGATTTGTGGCTAGCGACCGCAGATGTAACCTCTCTCTATACGGTTATCCCTAAAGATCTGGGAATGGAAGCGATCAGGGTCCATTTGGAGGAGGATGAAGATATGTCACCGTTGCAGGGGGAATTCATCTTGAACTGCCTGGATTGTCTCAGTAAGAACTACTTTTGGTTTGATGGCACTTTTTATCTCCAGCTGACCGGAACGGCGATGGGGGCAAAATGCGCCCCACGTTTCGCTAATTTGTACATGGCTGCTGGGAAAAAATAGCAATAGACCCCATCCTAAAAATATCCCAGGAAGGGGGCACGTTGATATTGTGGAAGCACTTTATCGACGACTGCTTGATTATGTGGAAAGGGGAACGTTGCGGTCTAGAGAAATTTCAGAACAGCTTGAATCAAAATATACATAATCTTAGATTTACATGTGAAATCAGCCCTAGCAGCATCAATTTTCTAGATCTTACCATTTTTCTAGAAGAAGCTCGGCTGGAGACAAAGACTTACTTCAAACCAACAGACGTGAACGGGTACATTGATATGCAGAGCTGCCACTATGCCCCTTGGAAACAGAACATTCCCAAGGGACAATTTATACGTGTCCACCGGAATTGCACTAAGATTGAGGACTATAGGGAACAGAGTGGGTTAATTCAGAAAAGGTTTGAGGAGAAGAGATACGACCCCGAGGTGCTAAATAAGATCAGGAAAGAAGTGGAGGAATGGGATGGGGGGACTAAGAACTCTAAAGAAAAAAAGGGAACAGAGAGAGAGAATAAAATGCTGGACTTAAAATTTTCCTTCCTCACCCAATATAACGCACAGGTAGGACCACTGAAGAACTCCTTGCAGAAAAACTGGTTCATCTTAAAAAAATGACCCAGTGTTGGGGCAGTTCATCCCCGAGCGTCCTAAGGTACTGTATAAAAGAGCACCAAACCTGCGAGATACATTGGTTCATAGCTGTATAGTGAAAAGCAATAAACCAAGTAAGGACCAGTTCACATGGTGCGGTTTCTGTAGTGTCTGCAGGAACCGCACCAAGGACGATAAAAAGAAAAGGAACCAGCAGGAAATTCAGTCGAGAGGAGGGCAGACACATCAGATTAAAGGAGAAATGTCATGCGAGACCATGGGGGTTGTCTACATGCTGGAGTGCCCTTGTGGGCTCCAGTATGTGGGAAGAACCCTTTGCAAATTAAAGACCCGACTGCAGGAGCACATAGGAAATATTAGGAAAGGCAAGGAGGACCATAGTGTTCCACTGCACTTCAAGCTTGTGCATGGTAAGAATCCGGCGGGCTTGAGGTTTAGTGGTCTGGAAAAGGTTGAGAGGAATTGGAGGGGAGGGGACCCTGTCGCCAATATCAATCGCAAGGAGGTCGGCTGGATATAAAGACTGGGGACCTTAAAACCAGCAGGGCTCAATGTAGAGTTCGTTTTAAAACCGTGTCTGGTAGAGTGAATAGAAAGCCAGGGGGTGGATCGTTACCGAGGTGGATTCATGTAGGATAGCGGGAGCCGTTCCCCGCAGTGTGATGTCATCAGGTTGTGTATTGCCGCTGTCCTTGGATGCTCAACTATGAATGAAGCTATTGTAGTGGGATGCTATTGGCTCGAGGTGAGTCATGTGATTTGAGTGTTTGCAACCCCTTGTTTTATGAATGAGAAAGGAGGGAGGTTGATTTTTTGTATTGTATGCTTTGTTCATTGATGTTATTTTGTGATTATATACGCGAATATTTTGAGCCTGATTGGGCTTTGAGTTTTCAGTTTTTTATTGTATTATGTGAACATCCAAAAGGAGGAAAAATAGGTATATGTATACTAATGGGCGGCCTGTGGGAGGGACTATGGCTCAATAAGTACCTGCACCTGTGAGGCAGAATATCATCGCCCTTGACGAAGCTAGACTGACGAAACCCGGGTCAGGTGGATCTGTGATGAAAAAGATTTGTTTTTATGACAGAAATTTTAGACCTGTTGTAAGTAGAATAAAACATGCTGATTGCAATATTACCTGGTGGAACTTCACTATTTGTACTAATACTTCCCTCTAGGGTGCAGGTGTATGTGAGTGCACCTAGCCTCTGGTAACCAATTGTTTGGCTACAAGGTGGAACAACCTGAGCATAGGAAAGAAAGGTCTGGGTGTCACGGCGGGGAGTGGCGGAAACCCCCCACCGTGCAGTGTCAAAGGGTAAAGGGGATCAGCCTGGCCAACAGGAGTAATAAGGGAGCAGGTCACCTCCTACCGCGTCCCTAATCCTCTCCCTGACTCCTCACTGTATGAGCGGACCCCGATGGTAGGACGACTCATACTCAGGATTCCTAGAAACCCTAAGTCGCCCTGGTAATCCCTCACTTAGGAGCAGGGGAGAGACAACCTGTTCATCCCAGTCATGGAGGAACAGGAGTCTCTATCTGAGGCCAGGCTGCAAGGAGAAGGGAACACATACAGCTATAGAGATGGCAGGTAATCGAGACTAGTAACACACTTACCTGCCACAGACACACTGACTGGAACCCGTGCACAAGTGCTGATGTCCACACCAACATAAAAGGACACAGCACACACCACAAACCACACAGGAACCCAGGACACCATAGCTGCAATAACGTGAGACACCATAAGAACATCTATGACCACAAGGGTGGCCCTCACTGGACAGATGGCATATGAAGACCAGGAGGATAACTCCAGCATACACCATAGCTGGAGTACCCCTCAGCTTCAGGCATCCAGCTGAGGCTTAATAGCCAAGCAGCCACACCCACACACACACAAACCCAGTGTTAAAACACTAGGGAGTTAACCCTTCCAACACCAGACAAGGGGAGGAAGCCACTTAAAGGGAGTGCACACACAAACATAGGAAAGCTACACGTTGCGCAGGCAACAACATGCGTGGCAACCATGTCACGGCAATCAACCAGAAGGCGAGACTGCAACCGCATGCACACACAGCAACAGGTTGCCGCGGGCAACAGCAAGTGTAGCAACAGTGTCACAGCGCACACATAGGCCGTGACACTACCACCCCTCAAAGCCCCCCCACCAAAAAAAAAAAAGGGGGGAACTAAACAGAACACCCAAAAAAACAACAGGACAGGGGGTGTAGGGGAAAGTAAGAGAATCAGTGTCAGCGCAAGCGAGTCTCTCCAGAACTGCTGCCAGCCCCTGGAGCCACACACAGGAACCAGGGCGCCAGCCACCAAACAGCCAGGAGAGACCGCACTGATCACTGCGTCCACACTCAGACACGGTTCGCACCAAGTTGCTGCCAGCATCATCCCCAACCAGCATACACTCAAAGCCAGTTCAACAAGGAATGCAGCCAGCCACCACAACACAAGCGACAGAACCACTGAGACATGGACGAGGGGAGACCAAACACAAGTGACGGTTCACACCTACTGCACCTCAGTTACAGAGAACCGCACTGTTAACAGGGTTCCCCTTTCACCCTTCCTCCGGAGGATAAGCATGTACGCCAGAAAAAAGGCAGGCGACACATGCTGGGCCCTCTTCCGAAGGTCACCAAGCAAGGAGCCGTGTGGTCCATACTGTCACGACGGGGAGTGGGGGAAACCCAGCACCGTGCGGTGGTCAAAGGGAAAAAAGGGGATCAGCCTGGCCAAAAGGAGTAATAAGGGAGCAGGTCACCTCCTACTGCGTCCCTAATCCTCTCCTGACTCCTCACTGTATGAGTGGACCCCGATGGTAGGGACGACTCATACTCAGGACTCCTAGAAACCCTAAGTCGCCCTGGTAATCCCTCACTTAGGAGCAGGGGAGAGACAACTGTTCTTCCCAGTAATGGAGGAACAGGAGTCTCTATCTGAGGCCAGGCTGCAAGGAGAGGGGAACAACATACAGCTATAGAGATGGCAGGTAAGCGAGACCAGTAACACACTTACCTGCCACAGACACACTGGCTGGAAACCGTTGCACAAGTGCTGGTGTCCATCACAAACATTAAGGACACAGCACACACCACAAACTCACACAGGACCCAGGACAACCATAGCTTAAGACACCATAAAAACATCTATGACCACAAGGGTGGCCCTCAGTGGACAGATGGCTTACTGAAGGGACCAGGAGGATAAACTCCAGGCATACACCATAGCTGGAGTACCCCTCAGCTTCAGGCATCCAGCAGAGG
This sequence comes from Bufo bufo, assembly GCF_905171765.1. Classification (NCBI taxonomy): domain Eukaryota; kingdom Metazoa; phylum Chordata; class Amphibia; order Anura; family Bufonidae; genus Bufo; species Bufo bufo. Next base: position 103,785 of record NW_024401174.1, read on the forward strand.
CTAAATAGCCCAAGCAGCCACACCCACACACACACAGACCCCAAACCCAGAGGATAAAACACTAGGTAGGTAGTTACCCTTCAACACCAGACAAGGGGAGGAAGCCACTTAAAGGGGAAGTGCACACACAAACATAGGAAAGCTACACGTTGCCGCAGGCAACATCATGGCTGGCAACCATGTCACGGCAATCAACCAAGAAGGCCGAGTCACTGACCCACCGCATGCACACACAGGCAACACGTGGCCGCGGGCAACAGCAAGTGTAGCAACAGTGTCACAGCGCACACCATAGGCCGTGACACTGGGATTGGAACTTTGCACTCAGAAGGCAGCGCGATCAACAAATTCTGGACATTTTTACTGTGAAGCGATCTATACTCACGTCGCTTGGTGGATCTGCAGCGCTGATAAGTACACCAAAAATTGGAGACTGTTCTCTTTTTTAATTTAGGGGCCGAACCATCAGTCAGTACGTGGAGGGGTGTGCACATTTACTGTTCCACCATGTTAGTGAAATGTTACCTCCTGCTAACACGTTCCGTATCAGGTGGTGGTGCAGTTAGCTGTGGCGTGTTGATAAAACTTTTCCACATCTCTGCCATGCTAACCCTGCCCTCAGAGGAGCTGGCCGTGACACAGCTGCGTTGGCAACCTCTTGCTCCTCCTCTGCCTTGGGCTTCCACTTGTTCCCCTGTGACATTTGGGAATGCTCTCAGTAGCGCGTCTACCAATGTGCGCTTGTACTCGCGCATCTTCCTATCACGCTCCAGTGTAGG